>NW_026891737.1:168933-414053 GCF_015708825.2 Lethenteron reissneri
AGGGAGTCGTGGGTGCTGCGGTGAGGCTGCCGCTTAGGGCCCAGGAGGAGACGTTGAATGTAGCGAGCCGTTGAAGCTGCTCGTAGTAGAACGAGGCACTCGCGACCTCGCAGCCAGGCACGTGCGGTTTTTATAGACTGTAGTATATACTGCAGCATATATATATAGACTGTAGTATATATTGTAGCAAATATAGACTGTAATATATGAAAAGAGATAACACAAAGTCAGACATGGAGAGAGGCATACACGGAGATACATGCAGATACGTAGTGGCTCGGAGATGTTACCTACCTCGCCTGGTATACAGAAGGTCATGGATTGAATTCCCACCCTGGCCCATGCTGTATATTTGGAGTCTGCATGTCTCTCTTTCCCCGTGGTGGTCGTGTGGAGATTTCTCCGGGCCCTCCGGTTTCTCCCTCGACATTCAGAATCAACATCACAACACGTTCAGAGTGTTTGTCTGCGATGAAGTTCCACGTGTGATGATGATAAGCCACTTCGTTGAGTTGTCATTTGTGGCCTTGTCGCTTCTGAAAAGGAGCTATATAGGTCAGTGGACCTTAACCGGTAATAACAAAAACAATGTTTTTACATGTGTAGTGGCATAGCGCTGGCTGCTGGCAGGAAAGGGGATCTGCGGTGTCCGGCAGTCCTGACGTGAAGAGGCCAAGATATACACACGAGGGTGATCTAGGGGAAAGGTCGCAGAAGGGGCCCACTAGGAACCCGCTGGTGAGTTTCAGAAAGGGGGCGTGGCTGGGCGGAGGGAGGCCACGCTGACAGTGTAAGAGGGGCCCCTATGGGGGACCTCGGGGCTCTTGTTGGAGTGGGATCCCCGTCGTGCTGCTGACGTCAATCGTCGCCATTCTTCTCGTTGTCTTCACCATTCTTCTCGTCGTCTTCACCATTCTTCTCTTCACCATTCTTCTCGTTGTCTTCACCATTCTTCTCGTCGTCTTCACCATTCTTATCGTCGTCTTCACCATTCTTCTCGTCGTCTTCGTCTCTACCATCTCGGGGCGTCGCTAGTCAGGCAGCCTAACAACTGTCCTGACTGAGTAGCGTCGCCCATTAATAGACGGACTAAACATTAAGTGTGTTAATCCCGATGGTGCTCGTTAATAAAGAAGTTCCTCCAAGTTTTATCGTCTCCGAGTAGTACAAATCGTTGCCTTTGGTAGCACGGAGCCAGCCAATCGTCATCATCAGGGGCTAGGGGTTGCTGCTATGACGGCAACAGACTGTGTGGCGAAGCTTCGCGTTGTTGCAGCTCTGCTCGTATAAACCGTTCCGTCAGGCCGTCCCAATTCGATATCACCACGAGAATTCTGACGCCAAAAAAAACAAAGATCCCCCTATAGCCTTAACAGACTGTAGGGGCAAGTGCTGTTAGCGAGCACCTATGAAGGCCAGAACGGTACACAAGGGGGTGGGTGGCCAGCACCACGCCCGACCACCTTTGTCTCCCCAGTGGCGATGTTTACATACTGCACCAGGTACTCATTTGAGGCTGAGTCGACCTAGGGAAGGCCCAGGACCGGTTCGGATTATCGTCACTGGTGTTGGCCGTGAGCGGGAATCGAACCCAGTTCGTTGGGTTCATAGCGCAGCGCGCTAACCGCTACACTATCACTCCCTCTCTCTCTATTTAAGGCCTCGACACAGAGGCACTGGGTCTCTGTGTGTCTATGTTGTGTGTCTCTCTGTGTGTCTCTGTGTTGTCTCTCTCTGCTTGTGTGTCTGTCCGTGTGTCTCCGTGTCTGTGTTTGGTCTCTCTCTCAAATTTAGTTCTACCTGATGACAGTTGCTTGTGTTGCGATCGAAACGTCGTATTCTATGATTTAATTTATTTTCTTTCTACGTGACTTTAACGAACGAACCAAAGAGTAATTCCTGCAGTCACGAAAGCTTCAAATCAAGTTTGAACCACCTCTACGGGGAGGATGTAAGTCGTTTTCTCTCTCTCTGTGTGTCTGAGGATGTAAGTATGTGTGTCTGTGTTTGTCAAATTTCACACTCAACTTCAAATTTAGCAATCTTTGGAGACCGTGATCAACCAGGCTATGCGTTAACTGTCTGTTAGCCGACTCTCTGTGTTGCATTGCATTACATTTCCAAAACAATTCTAAGTTTGTTTTCTCAAACGACCTATTTCTCTCTCAAAAATGTACCCGGCTCTCATAGGTCCATTTGCTCTTTCTCTCCCCCGGCCGCTTCGGGGTGGATTTCCACACATCTGTCTGTGTGACTCTGTCAAATTTCACACTTAACTTCTATTTTTAGCTATCTTTGGCGATGGTAATCAACCAGGCTTTGTGTTAACTGTGTGTTAGCCGACTATCTGTGTTGCATTACATTATATGTCCCAAAGATTTGCTACATTTTGTTTTCTCAAACTATTTCTCTCTCTAAGATTTACCAGGCTCTCATAGGGCCATTCGATCTTCTTTCCCTCGGTCGCTTCGGGGTGGATTCATTGACATGCTAAATTTATCTGCTCCAGCAACTGCCCCACCAGACCCACCTCTCTTTCTGCTCATCCCCCCCCTCTCTCTCTATTTATGTCCTCGACACAGAGGCATTGGGTCTCTGTGTGTCTATGTTGTGTGTCTCTCTCTGTGTGTCTGTGTTGTATCTCTCTGCTTGGGTGTCTGTCTGTGTGTCTCCGTGTCTGTGTTTTGTCTCTCTCTCAAATGTAGTTCTACCTGATGACGGTTGCTTGTGTTGCAATCGAAACGTCGTATTCTATTATTTAATTTAATTATTTTTTATGTGAATTTACCGAAAGAACCAAAGAGTAATTCCTGCAGTCACGAAAGCTTCAAATCAAGTTTCAAAAATAGTTTGTATTCAATGGTGTATCGCCAGAGCCACGCCCGACCGCTTTTGTCTTCCCAGTGTATAGCTATACATGCCGCTCCAACTATTCACTTTAAGGCTGAGTCGACCTAGGGGGGGTAACCAGGACAAGTTCAGATAGCCGCTACTGTGTTGATTGTGAGTGGGACTCGAACTCGGCAAACTGGACTCAATGGGAGACTGGACAAACCGAGACACGAATACCCAGAGGGAGGAAGGCCGTTTTACAATGTAACACGTGGCTACAGACACACATACGCCACGTCTAGGGGTCAAATTGAGTCGATAGACCTTCCAAGGGGCAATAACGTGGCTCTGTGTTCACACAAATCCAGGAATGACCTAAGGCTGACTCGATGAATGCTCAGGACGAATGTACACTGCAAACCCAACGGCTACCTTCAGCGATGTGTTCATGAAGCCATCCAGATATATAAACACAGACACAACTTCAACCGAGAAGATGGGTACAAACTGAGTAATCATTGGAAGGACGTTATTAACCAGTTAAAGTCTTAACTGACTGTGATGTTTCCAACCTACCTGCCATTATGTCAGCTGTTATTTCCATCTCTATGTGTCTCTCTCTCTTAGATCTGTGCCTCTCTCTTAGATCTCTCACACGCCCTTTGGATTGCACTCTCATGCTCACATGTCCTTTGGATTGCACTCTCATGCTCACATGTCCTTTGGATTGCACTCTCATGGTGCTAATCTCTCATTAACACTGCTGTTGTGCGCATATGCGGGGATGATACTCTTATGCGGCGACGGAAGTTCATTCATGCTAATCTCTCTCCCTAATCTCTCTCCCTCATCTCCCCCATTAACACAACTGACGTGCTTGCGTCCGTGGATTGAATTCCTTTCCAACTCAGACCCCTCTTGCTTGCCCATCGTATATAACCTTGTTGTAACAGCTCTCTCGCTGGTTCAGCAGTTCCACTGCTGGATTATTCTTGTGTTGCGATCAAAACGTCGTGATATATTATTTTAATTTTGTTTTATTTTATACCTACGTGATTATACCGAAAGAACCAAAGAGTATAGTAGGAGGAGCTTTAGGCCTTGGCATGGTCAAGTGGATGAATTAAATAAGGTAGAAATTCCTTCATACCAATAGACAAACATCATAATATTTAGTCTTGCAATGGCAGACTCCGAGTGGTACTCAAACTCAGCCATAAGTTTGAGCTTTACAGAGGCAAAGGCTCTGAGTCGTTAAGAGTTTGAGATCTTGCCAAGGCAGACTCCAAGTGTCCCCTCATTCGAGAGCCGCAAGCGCGCTCCAGCTGTGGATCGAGCCTGCCAGTCTACACATCCTTGTGCCACGGGAGGTATTTTTCGGGAAGAGAGAAGACAGGAGGAGGAACACAAACTTCAAACTCACTGGCCTTTTTTAACTGTCGTGGGCCAAGAACAATCTCAGCTTGCATGTATTACGCAGCGTAACAAAGGAATTGTGTTTTGTCGCATTACCATTATACATTAGCCGGGTTGTTTTATTTTAATCGCGTGATCGTAAGATCCAATCGTTGATGCTTTCTAAACTGTAGGAGTGGTGGGAGCTGCGGTGAGGCTAGGAAGTGGTGAGTTGTGTGGTGAGGCTGTAGGGGCGGTGGGAGTTGTGGTGAGGCTGTTGGATTGGTGGGTGCTGTCGTGAGGCTGTAGGAGCGGTGGGAGTTGTGGTGAGGTTAGAGAGTGTTGGGTGCTGTGGTGAGGCTGCAGGGAGCGGTGGGTGCTGTGGTGAGGCTGTGTGAACGGTGGGTGCTGTGGCGAGGCTGTGTGAATGGTGGATGCTGTGGTGAGGCTGTGTGAATGGTGGGTGCTGTGTTGAGGCTGCCGTTCAGGGCCGAGGAGGAGCCGTTGAATGTCGCGAGCCAAGTCTGCTCGCTGTAGAACGCGGCACTCGTGACCTCGCAGCTGGGCACGTCCAATAGATATAGACCCTATTCTATAATGCAACATATATACGTAGACTGCATATATATAGACTGTACGATATATAGACTATATATACACTGTAATATATACTGCACCATATATATACTGTATATATACTGTACTATTTATATATACTCTATCTACACTGTAATATATACTGCAGAATGTATTTTTTATTGTCGCATCGTTCTATGTTTCGACCTTTCACGAATCACGAGCAACCTCTTTGTATACCAACTTAGCTATTGCGGGGTTAGTTTTTGGCCTTTCACGAGTATACTGTATAATGGTGTCGTGTGGTTGGTAGGTATGTTGAATTTCTTTTTCACCGTACGTAGCCAACCTTGCTAATCGGAGGTGCGGGGGAAGCACAACAAACTAAACACAACAAAAAGAAGCAGTTCTAAAAAAGAAATTAATTTGTCAATCTAGATGATTGACAAAGCTCCAGTGGCTTCCTAATCTCGGCACGAAGAGCGTTCGAAACAGCCGAGGAAACGCATCTGTAGTGTGTAGTGTAGCATGTAATGTAGTGTGTATTGTATAGTGTAGTGTAGGCTGTAATGTATAGTGTAGTGTGTAGTGTAGACGATAGTGTATAGTGTAGTGTAGACTGTAGTGTATAGTGTAGTGTAGACTGTAGTGTATAGTTTAGTGTAGACTGTAGTGTCTATTGACTTAAAGCTTTCATGACTACAGGAGTTCATATTCTTTGGGTCTTTCTGTAAAGTCACGTAGAACAAAAAAATAATACTAAAAACTACGACGTTTTGATCGCAAAACAAGCAATCGTCATCAGGAGGAATAAAGGAGGGGTGAAAGCTGCTGACGCAGGCTGTTTTAAAGGTTTGAAATGGGTGTAGCCCAAGGGTCATAAGCGAAGTGGGCGGGGCTAGTGATGTTAAAGTGATACATTTGCATATAAATGTAAGATCGGAGGGCGACTTCCACAGCGAGGGCGCGGAGGTGGCTATTGTATTGTGAAGAAGGATGTTATTAACCAGGCAAAACCTTAACTGCTTTATGGTGTTGCCTTCATTTCCGAATCTCCTGTTGCTTCAGCTCCCCACTCCCAATCCCGGCCACTCTCCCCCCCCCCAGCATTTTGTCTGCTCGTCCTCAAACGTTTTCGCAGCACTCCCCTCCCCCTACCCCACCCTCCCCCCTCTCTTACCTATATAGCCTCTTGTTACAGCAGCCCTTTTGCCCACTTCAGCAATTGTTTATTGCTGTGGTTGTCCCACCTGATGACGGACGCTTGTGTTGCGCCCAAAACGTCGTGATTAAATTTATTTTATTTTATTCCTACGTGACTTTAGCGAAAGTACCAAAGAGTAGAGATTAGCATGTCAATGTAAGATCGCAGAGCCGCCACCACATCGAGGACACGAGCGATGGTGACTGTGTTAGTGTGAAACATTGAACCTGTTAATGTAAAATCAGAGAGTCGAAAATAACTGCTAACATCGGAAGGTAGGATGGAAACATCACAGCCAGTTATGACTTAAGCTGGTTAATAATGTCCGTCCAATGATTGCTCAGTTTGTACCCATCTTCTCGGTTGAAATTGTTTCTGTGTCTATATATCTGGATGGCTTCATGAACGAATCTTTGTTGATAGCCAGTGGGTTTGCAGAGTACCTTCGTCTTGGAGAAATAAATTTCGTGTGAGCCCACCACATTAAAACAATGGTCAGCCACGGCCGAGGTATTGGTCCTACCGTGTTTCAGATCTGCCGTATGTCTCAGACCGTGTTCGTGGGCTGACTCACAGTTTTTTCATAGACAACTTGGGCGACCCTGATCGGAGTTTCGCTGTTGTATGCTACGAGTCACGATCCCCCTTTAAACTACACCCACACATTCGTTTATGAAGGTAAAGTCAATTTTTTTTCCTGGAACTGATTTCTCAGTTGAAAGTGTCTCCTGGAGCTGAGCGTCAGAGTTGAGAGTCTGATCTTAGCACCCAATCCTGGAGCTGAGTCTCAAGACTGATCCTTGGACTCCTTGGTCTCCCTTGATTTCAATTCAAACTCTGTTCGCGAGACCCAGACGCCCCGAGTTTCAATGCAGACTCTGATGCTGAGGCCGTGTTTGTCTGTCTCAATGCACATGGTTGGCTACGTACGGTGCAAAAGACCTTCAAGACCAATATCGCATGTATAGCCTGAACAGACTGTTGGGACAAGTGGTGTTAGCGATCACCTAGGCAGGTCGACATGGCACACGAGGGGGTGGGTGGCCAGCACCACGCCCGGCCGCCTTTGTTTCCCCCAGTTCTGATTTTTACGCACCACACCAGGTACTCATTTGAGGCTGAATCGACACAGGGGAGGGCAGAACCGGTTCAGATAAGCGTGACTGTTGAAGGTCGTGAGCGAGAATCGAACTCTCGTCACCGGATTTCTGGTGCAGTGCGTTAACCACTACGCTACGACTCCCCATGGTTGGCTACGTACGGTAGGAAATACGTTCCACATACATCTCTAAGTCTCAATCCAGTCTTTGAATGTGCAATACCTCTGCAGTTACATTCGCTGCCTCCACACCACTCTCCGTAATGGGGCCTCAGAGTGCATTTGAGATACCGCTCACTCACCGTGCTGGACTCGGAGCTGCACAGACGATTTAGTTAGCCCAACCATCCCCTCGCTCTTCCAAAAGACCTCGATAGCGTAAAGCCCAGAGAGTCTTCCTGTGATTCATATCCAGCATGAGCTATGTCCTCGTCATCATCATGACCAGCATCCATAGTTGAAATTCCATATAGCAGAGGTGTGGACTCGAGTCATGTGACTTGGACTCGAGTCAGACTCGAGTCATGAATTTGATGACTTCAGACTCGACTTGGACTTGCATAACAATGACTTTGTCCCACCTCTGAGATGTGGACTCGAGTCATGTGACTTGGACTCGAGTCAGACTCGAGTCATGAATTTGATGACTTCAGACTCGACTTGGACTTGCATAACAATGACTTTGTCCCACCTCTGCCATATAGTACATTTTGGGTTAACTTTGTGGGGAGAGAGAGAGTCAAAATCAGTTAATTATCCCAAGACTCCACGTGGTACAAACTGGGACATCACTCCTGAGAATGAAACCAACGGTTTAATAATAGAGTCAGTTTAATGGAGGACAGAGATAGCAGAATAGAGATGCCAAGAAATGGAACTTCCGAGGTGTTCCAAACACTTTGGAGCAGCAGCTACGTTATATACGTGTTATCAATATTGTGGTGATGCCCACTCGAACGCGAATAGAGGACAAATATACGAAAATGTCCCTTGTCGTTTCAACAATTTTCTGAATTAACAAACCATAGTGCCTGGAAAGTTGAAAGGTGAAAAATGACAACCACCGCATATGAAAAATCTTAAACAACGTGGTACTTCTACATGGTTATTTAATTGATAGGATGTATTGTTACGTGACAATACAGCACAGAGGTTTTGAAAATGACAAATTTGCATGTCCTTATTAACATACTATTTGGGTCACTGTTATATTTCTCTTGCCTCAGTAGCTCTCTCGCTATATTTTCTCACCTGATGACGATTGCTTGTGTTGCGATTGAAACGTCGTGATGATTTTATAATTTTTCTATCTCTGTAGCTTTACTGAAAGACCCAAAGAATATGAATGAAATAACGTAAAAATTCCTTCATGCCCATAGACAAACATCATAATTTTTAGTCTTGCAATGGCAGAGGCAAAGGCTCTGAGTCGTTAAGAGTTTGAGTTCTTGCAAAGGCAGACTACAAGTGTCCCTGAAAGTAGCCAAGTGTCGTTTGATGTTTTTATCTGCACATTTTGAGTTTCTTGCAGAGTCAATGACTTCGAGAAGTTGTGTTGTGATCAGCTAAGAGGTGTGAGAAGTTACGTGGCCGACGAAAATTGTTGACAGCAGCACCTGGTGGCAGGATGGTCTCATACAGCGCTCCCTCATGCGATTGTTGTGAGAAGCAATTTTCATGTAATACTATGCTAAGCTTAGAGGTGTCAGGAAATTGTTGTCAAAACGTCCAATGTGGCAATACAGCAACTTTCCGAAGTGGAGATTTGAGCTCCACACCAATATCGGATGTTAACAGAGATAATGTCCAAGCTATAGGCTGGAAGAGTTTTGTGTAGATTTGAAGTTTTCGTGACTGCAGTGATCCATTTAATTTAATTTATTTTATACCTACGTGACTTTACCGAAAGAACCAAACAGTATGGAAGAGTTCTGTTTGTTGTGAAGTCAACCTGACATTGCACGAGGTATGAGGAGGCTGGGGGCGTGTCGGCATTGACGTGCAGGCTGCAGCACAGCGCGAGACCTCCGAGATTGAGCCACAACGGGCTGCTCGCACCCGAAGCACTCTCCAAAGGGCCCAGAAGCTTCGAGCGCTGGCCCAGCTTTGCCGCAGCATCCTCCAGCTGCAGATCGAGCGTGCTGCGTTGCAGTCAACGGCTGACTGGCAGAGCTCTGATTCGAGAGCCGCAAGTGCGCTCCAGCTGTGGATGGAGCCTGCAAGTCTACACATCATTGCGGCACTGGAGGTGTTTTTCGGGAAGAAAGAAGACAGGAGGAGGGACACTAACGTCAAACTCACTTACCTTTTTACACGCTTTTTATTAACTCACTGTTGTTGTTATTGTTTTTGTCGTTGTTGTCGTATCCTCAAATCTTGTAACTCAATTTTAACCCAATTCCCAATGTGGTATCGACTGTAAACTTGGTATACTTAAGTCATACTGACGACAATACCATATTCTATCATGAAAAATCTATATTTTAAAACATTATTTTTTATATGTTGTGTTTCGGCATGGGTGTAATTGTCCACGGTCAACTGACGTTGGCTGTAATTGGCCACGGTCCCTTATGTTATGGCAAGCTTCGGGGCCACTTCCTGGAGTCGTGGAGTTATTCGATTACGAGTACATTTAATAAAAGCACGTTTTTAAAAAAAGTGTTTTTTAATATTATTTATTTAACTGTCGTGAGCCAATAACAATTTTAGCTTGCATGCATCACGCAGCGTAACAAAGGAATTGTGAATTGTCGCATTAGATTTCGATTTAAAGCTTTCGTGACTGCAGGGATTCATCTTCTTGGTTCTTTCGGTAAAGTCACGTGACTTTACCGAAAGAACCAAGAAGATGTCGCATTAGACATTATCCGGGTTGTTTTCTTTTAATCGCGTGATCGTGAGATCCTGATCGTTGATGCTTTCTAACCTGTAGGAGTGGTGGGAGCTGTGGTGGAGCTGTAGGGATTGGTGAGTTCTGTGGTGAGGCTGTAGATGCGGTGGGAGTTGTAGTGACCGTGTAGGAGTGGTGGGTGCTATAGTGAAGCTGTAGGGAATGGTGGGTGCTGTGTTAGAGCTGCAGGGAGTGTTGGGTGCTGTGGTGAGGCTGTATGAGCGGTGGGTGCTTTGGTGAGGCTGTATGAGTGGTGGCTGCTGTGTTAGAGCTGTAGGGAATGGTGGGTGCTGTGGTGAGGCTGTGTGAACGTTGTGTGCTGTGATGAGGCTGCAGTTTAGGGCCCAGGAGGAGCCGTTGAATGTAGCGAGCCGTTGAAGCTGCTCGTTGTACAACGCGGCTATCGCGACCTCGCAGCCAGGCACGTGCGGTTTATATAGACTATAGTATATACTGTAGCATATATAGACTGTATACATGAAAAGAGATAACACACAGCGATACAAAGAGAAAGGCATACACGGAGATACATACAGATACGTAGTGGCTCGGAAATGTTAACTACCTCGCCTGGTATACGGGAGGTCAGGGATTAAATTCCCACCCTGGCCCATGCTGTATATATGCAACGAGTCACGATCCCCTTTTAACTACCCCACAGGGTCGATTAAGAAGGTGAAAGCTGTTTTTTTTCCGGAATGTATTTCTCTATTGAAAGTGTCTCCTGGAGCTTTGGTAGAGTTCATAGTTTAATCTTATCGCCCAATCCTGGAGCTGATTCTCATAACTGATTCTTGTACCCCCGGGTCTACTCTCATTTCAAATCGAAACTCTGATTGCGAGACCCAGCTGCCCCGAGTTTCTCTGATCGTGAGGCCATGTTTGTCTCGGTCGCAATTGACATGGTTGACTACGTACGGTGCGAAATAAGTCATACATATGTAAGGACGGTGCGTGGCCTAGTGGGCTTGCGGGATGGTCGTGGTGACAGGGGAAGGAAGGGTCGCACGAGGTGACTGTGCAGTGACCGAACAAGGCTGGGACAGTTCGAGAAGGGGCGTGGCCGAGGGCAGGGCTTGGCCACGCTGAAGGGGATATAAGGAAAAGGCTGAGAGGGGTTCGGGGCTGTTTGGGAATCGGGGTCTGGATCGTCGTTGATGGGATCGTCGTCGCGGGGATCCTTGCTATCTACATCATCGTCACTATCATGGCCGTCATCATCATCGGAATCAACACCGGCATCGACGTCTCCCTATGGAACATCATGTAGAAGCTACATCTCATCTGCCTTCGTCCGCCGGTGATACTGAATAAATATAACTGTTGGGCAACGTCTCTAGGTGCTACGTTACACATATAACACATGTACATACCCGAGTCTCAACCCACACACAAATCGTGAGACCCAATATACAATTCCAATACCTCTGACAAACACGTTTGGCTACGTGCGGTGCGAAAGAAGTTCAACCTGAGTATAAATCCAGACTAAAATCGTGATACCCAATGTACCTTCTCTGCACTGCCGATTAGCACGGTTGGCTACGTAGGGTGCGACAGACGTTCAACATACATACCTAAGTCTCAATCCAGTCTCTGAATCTGTAATACCTGTAGTTAAATTCGCTACCTCAACACTACTCTCTGTAATGGGGCCTCAAAGTGCATTGGAGATACCGCTCACTCACCATGCCGGACTTGGAGCCGCACAGATGATTTTGTTTTCCAGATCGTCCCCTGGCTCTTCCAAACGACCTCGATAGCGTAAAGCCCAGAGAGTTGAGATATGTCCTCGTCATCATCATCATTACCAAATTCCATAGTTAACATTCCCGATGGTAAATTTTGGTTTGAATTTGTGGGGAGAGAGTGAGTCCAAATCAGTTAATCTTCCCAAGGCTCCACGCGGTACAAACTGGGACACCACTCGTGCGAACGAAACCAACGGTTTAATAATAGAGTCAATTTAAGGGAGGACAGAGATGGCAGGATATGCCAAGAGACGTAACTTCTGAGCTGGTTCCAAACACTTAGGAGCAGCAGCTACGTTAAATACTTTTGATCAAAATTGTGGTGTACGACATCTGGCAACTTTAAACAGATAGACTCACACAAACCCCCATAGACTCACACAGAGACTCAAAAACTGACACACAGACCCAGACACTCACACAGATACCCGTAGACTCACACACAGACTCATAGACTCACAAAGAGACGCATACACTCGCAAAGAGGCCCATAGACACACACACACAGACTCACGCAAAGACCCATTGACTCACACAGAGTCCCATAGACTCATACAGAGATCCATAGACTCATACAGAGACGCATAGACTCATACAGAGACTCACAAACTCACATAGAGACGAAAAGACTCACACAGAGCCTGTTGGATATATGCCTTTTCCAAAAAAAAGTTATAGTAAGTGTGATATTGTCTAGTTTGAATGTCATAGCTCCTTGTAAACATTTACGTGTTCCCTGTGTACTGAATGTCAGGAAAAACAGATAGCAAAGCCAAACAGTAACAAAATTGGAAGCGAGGAAAGAGAATACGAGAGACTTTGATCAGATGGGCATGATAAGAATCACCAGAGCTGCCAATAGTCTTTTTGAAGGCATAGTATATTTTGCTTCCCAGGAACTAACCCAACTCAGGAAGCAGAGGGGGAATACGTTAATAGCGGTCCATAGAGAAAATAACCCTTGCAAGGGCAAGGAGTGACCCAGGGAAATTTCTGAGAGGGAAATTTACGGACGCGGTCTGGCATAAACGTCTCCAAAGAACAAAGTAGAACAGGATGCGAAAGGGAGGACCCATGGCAAAACGCCAGAGCCACTGCCGACCCGAAGGCGAAAACATGGTAAAGATACAAAAATGTCCCTTTCCGTTTCAACAACTGTCTGAATTAACAAACCCTGGTGCCTGGAAAGTTGAAATGTTCAAAATGACAACCACCGCATATGAATAATCTTATACCTCCTGGAACTTCTAAATCGTAATCTAATTATAGGATGTATTGTTATGTGACTACAACATAGAGGTTTTGAAAATGACAAATTTGCATGTCCTTGACTTAAAACTTTCGTGACTGCAGGAATTCATATTCTTATATAACCAAAGTATTTGCATGTCTTTATTAACAATCAATGTTATGACATACCGTCTGGGTTAAGCACGTGAAACTTGATAATAATGGAATTTTGCAAGATCATGTTGAAGTATCACTCAGGACGACAACACATGTTTTTATATATATTCCAATTTAAAATTCTGCACAACCAAAAATAGTTTGTATTCAATGGTGTAGACTGAACGACGCCCGACCGCTTTTGTCTTCCCAGTGTATAGCTGTACATGCTGCTCCAGATATTCGTGTTAAGGCTGAGTCGACCTATTATGGTAACCAGGATCAGTTTAGATAGCCGCTACTGTGTTGATTGTGAGTGGGACTCGAGCTCGGCAAACCGGACTCAATAAGAGACGGGACAAACCGAGACACGAATACCCAGTAAGAGTGAAGGCCGTTTTACAATATAACACGTGGCTACAGACACACATACGCCATGTCTAGGGGACAACTTGTAAGATTCAATAGACCTTGCAAGGGGCAATAAAGTGGCTCGCCACACAGTCTGTTGCCGTTATAGCAGCAACCCCCAGCCCCTAATGATGACGATTGGCTGGTTCTGTGATACCAAAGGCAACGATTTGTACTACTCGGAGACGATAAAACTTCGAGGCACTTCTTTATTAACGAGCACCATCGGGATTAACACACTTAATATTTAGTCCGTCTATTAATCGGCGACGCTACTCAGTCAGGACAGTTGGTAGGCTGCCTGATTAGCGGAGCCTTGAGATGGCAGAGACGAAGATGACGACGAAAAGAACGGCGACAATGGACTTCAGCAGCACGACCGGGCCCCCACTTCAACAACAGCCCCGAGGTCCCACACAGGGGCCCTTCTTATACTGACAGCGTGGCCTCCCTCCGCCCCCGGCCACGCCCCCTTTATGAAACTTACCAGCGGGTTCCTGGTGGGCCCCTTTTGCGACCTTTCGCCTAGATCCCAATGTGCCGCCCAATCCGTTGGGATAATATTGGCAGATGGGCTGAAACACGTTTTTTTTCATAGAGACAACGTGGGAGACGCTGACCGGAATTCTGCTTTTGTATGCAACGAGTCACGATCCCCTTTTAACTACCCCAAAGGGTCGATTAAGAAGGTGAAAGCAGTTTTTTTCCCGGGAATTTATTTCTCGATTGAAAGTGTCTCCTGAGTCTGATCTTATCGCCCAATCCTGGAGCTGAGTCTCGAGACTGATTCTTGTACCCCCGGGTCTACCTTCATTTCAAATCGAAACTCTAATTGCGAGACCCAGCCGCCCCGAGTTTCAATCCAGACTCTGATCGTGAGGCCATGTTTGTCTCGGTCGCAATTCACATGGTTGACTACGTACGGTGCGAAATAAGTCGTACATATGTAAGGACGGTGCGTGGCCTAGTGGGCTTGGGGGATGGTCGTGGTGACAGGGGAAGGAAGGGTCGCACGAGGTGACTGTGCAGAGCGACCGAACAAGGCTGGGACAGTTCGAGAGGAAGGGGCATGGCCGGGGGTGGGGCTTGGCCACGCTAAAGGAGATATAAGGAAAAGGCTGAGAGGGGTTCTGGGCTGTTCGGGGAGTCGGGGTCCGGATCGTCACTATCTACATCGTCGTCACTTGTTGTTGTCACGGCCGTCATCATCATCGGAATCAACACCGGCACGCACAGCTACATCGACGTCTCCCTATGTAGTCGACCAGCTATATAGGAACGTCGTGTAGCAGATACGTCTCATCTGCCTACGTCCGCCGGTGAAACTGAATAAATATAACTGTTGGACAACGTCTCCGGGTGCTACGTTACACATACAACACACGTACATACCTGAGTCTCAACCCACACACAAATGGTGAAACCCAATATACATTTCCCGAACCTCAGAAAAGCAAGTTTGGCGACATACATTGCGAAAGACGTTCAAGACCAAGATCCCATGTATAGCATGAACACACTGTTGGGGCAAGTGCTGTTAGCAAGCACATGTGAAGGCCGGCACGGAACATGAGGGGGTGGGTGGCCAGCACCACGCCTTTGTTTCCCGAGTGGAGATCTTTACACACCGCACCAGATACTCATTTGAAGCTTAGTCGACATAGGAGAGGGCCAGAACCAGTTTAGATAATCGTCACTGGTGGTCGCGAGCGAAAATCAAACTCTGGTCTCCGAGTTTGTAGCGCAGCGGGCTAGCCACTCCGCTATTACTCCCCATGGTTGGCTACGTAGGGTACGAAAGACGTTCAACATACATCCCTACGTCTCAATACAGTCTCTGAATGTGCAATACCTCTGTAGTTACACTCGCTGCCTCCATCTCACTCTCCGTAATGGGGCCTCAGAGTGCATTGGAGATACCGTTCACTCACCGTGCTGGACTCGAAGCTGCACATACGATTTCGTTAGCCCGACCATCTCCTCGTTCTTCCAAACGACCTCGATAGCGTAAAGCCCAGAGAGTCTTCCGGTGCTTCATATCCAGCAGTTTGGCTATGTCATCGTCATCATCATCATCATTACCAGCATCCATAGTTCACATTCCCATAGTACATTTTCGTTTAGTTTTGTGGGGAGAGAGAGTCCAAATCAGTTAATTATCCCAATGCTCTGCGCGGTCTAAACTGTGACACCACTCCTGAGAATGAAACCAATGGTTTAATAATAGTCAGTTTAATGGAGGACAGAGATAGCAGAATAGAGATTCAAAGAAATTGAACTTCTTAGGTGGGTCCAAACACTTTGGAGCGAAATATGGGAACTGTAAACAGACAGACTCACACAGATACCCATAGACTCACACAGAGACTCATACACTCGCAAATAGGCCCATACACACACACAAAGACTAATAGACTCACACATATATCTGGAAACTCACACAGATGCCCAGAAGCTCATACAGAGACCCATACACTCACCAAATTGTAGTGTGCGACATCAGGGCAACTGTTAACAATTCCCACGGTAATAACAACAGCAGGTCACACAAATCAAGAGCAAATCTACGGACAGTAGCCTTGTAAATGAGATTAGCCCTGCAGTGAAAATGTAATCTTACGTCCAACGCAACATTGTATAACGATCGCTTATCAATATATTGGCTGTTGAAATCTCTCTCGTGCAAACTTGTTGAGCCAGCTGGGGCAGAATAAAAAAAACCGATCCCGCTTTTCAACCAGTCTCTGTTAGTTTTTATGCGTCTCTATGCATATCTATGAGTCTCTAGGAGTCTCTATGAGTTGCTGTGTATTGCTATGAGTCTCTCTGAGTCACTATATATCTGTGTTTCTATGTATCTCGTTGTGTATCTACGTATCTTTATGTGTGTATGTGAGTCTCTATGTATTTCTATGCATTTCTATAAGTCTAGGTGTGTCTCGATGTGTCTTTATGTGTCTCTGTGAGTCTGTATATATATCTATGCATGTATATATGTATTTATGTATTTCTATGCATCTCTACGTATCTCTATACGTCTATATTTATCTATGACTCTATCTGTCTCTTTGAGTTTCTATGTATCTCTGAGTATCGATGTATCTCGATGAGCCTATATGTATCTATATGCATGTCTATGAGTCTATATGTAAGAGTCTATATGTTTCTGTGGGTGTCTATGTATCTCTATGCATCTCTATGAGTCTATATGCATCTCTATTAGTATATATGTATGAGTATATATGTATCTCTATGAGTCTGTATATCTCTTTAAGTTTACACACGTGTAGTGACACAGAATTGGTCACGTAGCAGCATAGCGCTGGCTGCTGGCAGGGAAGGGGATCTGCAGCTTACAGCAGCCCTGATCGACAGCAGGTCACGTGATAGACCAGAGAGGGATGTAGGGAAAAGGTTATGGAAGGGGCACATCGAGAACAAGCTAGTAGGTTCCAGAAGGGGGGCGTGGCAGGTGGTGGAGCCAGGCCACACTGACAGTATAAGAGGGGCCCCGGAGGGAACCTCGGGGCTGTCGTTTGGAGTGAGATCCCCGTCGTGCTACTGGAGTCTTCGCGGCCGTCTTCATCATCACTGTCTCAGCCTCGCTGTACGCTGCGTTGCACCGCTAGCTGTAGTTAACCTCGCGTCCAATAAACCCTCACAGCCAGGATGAACGTCCGACTCCAAACGTCATTTATTGAATTTAACGAGGTAAAACTGGTAAGAAAACAGCACAGATACAGCATCTGTTAATACCCGGAAACACCAACACAATGAATGAACACCACAGCATCATAACATTGTCTTAGATAACAATAGATCCTGGATGGACCAGGCCCCTACATTACCACTGAATAACTATACAAGAGCATAAGCTGCTGTGTTACATAAAGGCACATCGTGTATTCATCACACTGCACCCCAAATGTACAGTATTACACATAACACTAAATTGTGGATGAGATATTTCGTCATCCTTGCTCTCAGGATCGCAATATAGTTACTTGGGTACACGTTTGACTCGACTTATTAAATTACAAGTAACATTCACAATAAGGAAAGTTGCAGGCTTCGTTGTTAACTAGGCCTCGTATTTATCATAACAATTTAACAGCATTATAAAGGCATTTACATCATTATAACGGTCATTCTAACATTATAACAGCATTGCCAATATTATAAGAACATAAACGAACTTATAGACAATGCTTCTTAAAGTCCCACAATGGACAATTGCGGCTGGGTTCACTGGGATGTGATGTGTGCCGCCATCTTGAATTATGTGTGTAATGGCCGACGCCCGCGTGGTTGCGCGGGAATCTTAAATAGCAACTTCCTGGTCACATGACCAAAATTAGCATCAAAATCAGGAAATTCCTGTGTACATACGCCCCCCCGCCCCCCATCTGCCGTGAGGCAAAACCCCTGCCGTGAGGCAGGGGTTTGGTATCTAAGAGATGCCACCATTTATTTCCTATCTCATAAACAAATGTATAACAACTTCAACGGGTCAACTTATTTGTCCATATCTTTGCGAGAGAAAAGTAATACTGTCTCGACTTTGGGCCTGACGAAAGTTCTTGCAACACCTTGCTTCGCAATCATAACATCGACTTTTAGAACTTTTCCATCGGTGCTTGGAATCGACTTGAGGATGCGGCCCATTGGCCACTCATTTCGTTTGGCTTGGTTGTCCTTCAGTAGGACGAGGTCACCTTCTTGGATGTCTGGTCTGTTAGACTGCCACTTGTTGCGCACTTGGAGTGTCGCAAGGTACTCGTTTTTCCAGCGACGCCAGAACGTGTTCGCGAAGCTCTGCACTTGTCTCCATTGACGTCTGTAGAGGTCTGCAGTGCTGGCCTCCTCGGCAGGTGCTGTGAGCACGTCTGTCTTCTGGGTAAGAAGTGTAGCAGGAGTCAAGATGAATGGTGACTCCGGGTCGGTTGAGACGGGGATCAGGGGTCTTGAATTAATTATGGCTGAGACCTTGGCCATGAGAGTGGTCAAGACCTCGTGAGAGAGCCATGTGGACCCGACATCACATAGCATGGAGTCGAGAATGCGTCGAGCAATCCCGATCATGTGTTCCCAGGCTGCACCCATATGCGAAGAGTGAGGAGGATTGAATATCCATGTGCAGCCTTGGTCACAAAGGTATTTCCTGACAGAATCATCTTCGACATTCTCCGTATTGATCTTAAGCTCTTTACATGCTCCAGTGAAATTGGTTCCACAATCAGAACGGAGTTGCTTGGCTGGCCCTCTGATGGCGAAGAATCTCCAGAGTGCATTTATAAAGCTCAAAGAGTCCATGGACTCGATGACTTCGATATGCACTGCTCGTGTACTCATACAGGTGAACAGCACTGTCCAACGTTTGCTATTCGCGAGCCCTCCTCTGGTGCGGCGGGAGATGACTGTCCATGGTCCGAACACGTCGATCCCTACAGAGGTGAAGGGAGGTTCCACACTGAGTCGATCGGCTGGGAGGTCTGCCATTTTCTGTTCTTCCTGTTTTCCACGTAGCTTGCGACACCTGATACACTTGTGGATTGTGCTGGCGATGCACCTCTTTCCTCCAACGATCCACAGCCCTGCAGATCGGATTGCTCCTTCTGTGAAGTGCCGACCTTGGTGCTTGACCTTCTCGTGGTAGTGGTGCACAAGTAAAATTGCGATGTGGCTCTGGCTTGGGATTATGAGGGGGTTTCGTTCATTCTCATCTAATTTTGCATTCCCTAGCCGGCCACCTATCCTGAGCAAGCCGTCTTTGTCCATCCTGGGGTTTAACTTCCTAAGGGTGCTGACCCTAGGAAGGTCTTCTCCCTTGTTGATGGCCTTGATCTCACTTGCATAAGCTGCCTGTTGCACACAGCGGAAGATTGATTTCCTTGCTCTGGAAAGCTCATCTTCAATGCGTGGCACTGTGCAGTGATGCCATCCATTGCAGCTACCAGTGGTGCCTCTCATCGGGCGGTGGAAGCAGTCTGCGATATGCGTTTGATGTGCTATCGCTCGTACGAGCGCCGTCCATTTCGAAAAATGTTCAAAATGGTGTGGACTCAGCGGACTTCTTGATCGCACATTTGTTATGAAAGTTATCACTTGAGAACGAATCTCCTTGTCAGACTCGGGCTCTATGAGTCAAAAGGTCTCTTTGATAGTACATGGGCCACCATCATGTCATAAGAAAAACGCTGGACCCGTCAGCCAGATGGTTTGCTTCAGCAGAGATGCAGGGACGGACCTAGTTGCGAGATCTGCTGGATTCTGGTCAGTTGGAACGTAATTGCATTGCTCCGGCTGCGTCGATCTCCTGATGCGTTCCACCCGGTTGCTGATGTAGGTGTAGAACCTTCTGGTTTGGTTGTTTATGTAGCCTAGTACGACCTTACTGTCCGTGTAGAACTTGACCGCATCCAGTTTAATGTCCAATTCGTCTAAGATCAGTTCCGCCACCTCTGTAGCAAGAACGGCTCCACACAGCTCGAGCCTTGGGATGGTATGTTCCGGTTGTGGGGCCTTGCCGTGGAACTCCTCCCAGGATTCCCACTTGGACGACAGCTCCGGGTCTAGGAATGGAGAGGCCACGGCCGCAGCGACCACTGCCACGACCACCGGCAGAGCGACGAGCAGTAGCTTAGTCTTTGGCTTCCTCTTGTCAGTCAGGACTGGCTTGGAGAAACGTGGAGGAACAAAATCCAGTGAAGACAGTGGATGTACGAGCGAAGTTGCGGTCAGCATGCTGGTTTCTTTGTAAGTCTGCACGCTACAGCCTTAATTTCTCTCTTTGAGTTTCTCTTCCAGCGTGAAGTGGTTGAGGCACGGTTTGAAGAGCGACGTGCGTCCATTCGTGAGCACACTCGTTCTGAATGTGCTAATGTGGTCTGGTTTGTATGTTCCATCGAGACAAACATCACCTACGATGACCCATCCTAGGTCGAGTCTCTGGGCGTAGGGAGCATCGTGAGGTCCGTTGCGTTGATCGCGAACCTTGTGGACTCTCAGCATGTCCCTGCCAAGCAGACGTAAAATCTGTGCCGCATGATCCAATGGCGGGATGAACTCTGCTATGGGTTTCAGGTGTGGGTGGTGACGTGCGACTTCGGGCAAGGGAATCTCACTCCTGTCGTCCGGTATCTCATTGAATTCTGTCACCGTAGGAAGGGCTAGCTTCATGGTGCTATCCATGGTTTCCACCATGAGGCCACTCGCTCTTCTTCCCGCTGTCTCCATCAGTCCTGACTGAGCATGTTCTGAGCGTGTATGGAAAGGAATTCCCACCTACGCTTAGCTGATCAAATAACTCTGACCTTGCCAAAGACTTGTTGCTCTGGTCGTCCATTATGGCGTACATCCTTACTGCCCTTTCAGGATGTCCTTTGGGATACACTCGGACGAGGCATATCTTTGAGCAAGATCTTCCTTTGAAGCCTTCTCCACAGACTTCTGTGCATTTGTTTGTGATTGACGAAGTGAGTGCAGCGGTCTCGCATTGCTCCCCGCCGTGCTCTGCTTCGGGATCGGAAGCCTTAGTGCCAATGGGTTTGGAGTAAAATGTGTGCAGAGCAGTTGCGTGTTTGTCGCTGCCACATTCCTCGCACTTGATATCTGCCATGCAATTCCTTGCAAGGTGGTTTGTAGAAGCACAGCATTTGAAGCACACTCCAAATTCTTTCAGCATGTTCTTCCGCTCTTCCAATGGCTTCCTCCTGAACTCACGGCATTTCTGGAGGGAGTGAGGTTTATCATGCAATGGGTATTGCTTCTCTGGATCCTCTATCTTTTTCTTTGTGATGGTTGCCTGGACGGAGTTTGCGAATGTCGTAGGAGAGACCTCAGTCTTGTGTATGGAAATTGGCACTCTCGCTGTTCCTCGTTTCACCATTGCTCTTTCCATTCTTGGGAAATCTGGACTGGAAATCCCCGTGGTGCCAAACATAAAACTCGGGTCATTTCTGGTCTTAGCCAGGTTGCGGATAAACTTTGAGAAAAAGGAGAATGGGGGGAATGCAACCAGATGCTCTGACTTGTATCTTGAACCCGCTGTTCTCTATTTTTCCTGCACGTCAAATGGCAATTTCTCTACGATGGGGTTCACGCCATGGTAGGTATTCAAGAAAATGAGACCTGGTAAGTAGGGTTCAGCCTGGGCTGATTCAAGCTCCATCAAAAGATCTCCAAGCTCTCGTAACCTTTTATTGTCCCTACCAGAGATTTTTGGAAAGTTCTGCAACTTCTTGAAGAGAGCCTTCTCAATAGTTTCTGGGCTACCGTAGCACTCCTCGAGCCTCTCCCACACCGCATGCAGGCTAGAGGTGGGATCGTCATTGTTTGCTGACCGGATCCTCTTTGCGTACTCTGCAGATTCATTTTATAACCATTTCACCAACAGGTCGAGTTCTTCACTTGCAGAGATGTCTGCATTTCGGATTGCATTCCTGAAGGTAGATCTCCAGGCTCGATAGTTCTCAGAGTGGTCATCAAACTTAACGAGTCCTGTGTTGATTAGTTCGCGGTGAGCCAGGTACCTAGCAAAGTCCCCTAGTCCTGCTGATCCAAGGTGTGTCCATACTGGCGCTTGTGAGGTGGCATTATTGGCTGTATTGCCTTCCATGCCGTCAGTTGCGATGGCGTTGGACTGTAGGCCCAAAAGGTTTCGATCACGTTGGTTTGATCCCTTTATGTGACTGTCTGGAATGTGGGTCTGACCTGATGCATCCACGTCTGACCCCTCGTGTGCGACGCTGAGTCGGCGACTAACTGCCAGGGCAGGATATGCATTTCCACCATTCCCGTAGACAGCATTCATGTTCATTCGGTGTGGAGATGGCGATGCCTGAACGTCCACCCTTTGTTCAGTATCGTTTGGTGGAGGAGCATTGATGCATTGTTCAGACCAGTCCAAAATATATTTTTTCTGGTGAGTTGATCACGGTCCTTGACAGGTATCTGCGTGCCAAACTCACTCCAATTCTCTTCCTTATCCAGGTTGGCTGCTGCCTCGAGCACCTCTGCCTGGGCCCTTGCAGCAGCTGCTTCCTTTTTGAGTTGTAGGGTGCTTAACTTAGCATCCAGCTCAATTTTTTTCCGTGTGGCGGTAGCCACTAATATACTCTCTTGCTCTTCAAGCTCTGCTTTCCTCCGTGCGGCAGTAGCCGCTAATGTACTTTCTTGCTCTTCAAGCTCTGCTTTCTTCCATGCAGCAGCAATTGGTATGCTTGTTTCTTCCTGCTCTGCTTTCCTCCGTGCGGCAGCAGTTGCTATGCTTGCTTGTTATTGTATGTGGGCCTTTTCAATTAGCATAGCTTCCTCTTCAGCCATGTAGGCAATACGGTTGTTTGCTGCTTCTGCTGCTGCGCGTGCCTGAGCTAATGCCATACTAGTAGATGATATCTTTGAGTGTGCTGAGGCTTTAGATCTTGTGGTGGACCTGGATGAGACAGAGTGCTGAGATCGTGTCTCTCTTAAGCCCTCCACACGGTCCATTGCATCTTGTATCATTGCCTGCACATTATCATCGAGCAGTTCGAGGAAATGCTCTTGCATACGCACTCCCTCAATGTCCTCATCTGTGTTCACCTTCATCAGGATGGAGATGTATTTATTTGCCAGCAGCTTGTAGCTTGAGCTGCTCACCTTCACTCGCTGGATGGCCCGCTGAATTGAGGCCACTGTGTCTGAGGCGTTTGAAGCTTCAGATATATCTGCTTCAACCTGGTCCCATGCCCTTTGTATCCTGGCATCAAGGTCCTGCTTCTCAGCATCATAGCTTTCTAAGGCCCGTTGTGTCAGCCTGACCTCTCTTTGGGGCCTTGAACTCCCTTGGTCCTCTTGTGACTGGATGGGAGGTCCTGGATTGCTTAAATCACTTTCTTCAGCATCTCTCCCTGCTGAGCTGTGGCTTTCCATGCTACTTTCCATGCTGCTCCTTTGCTTGCTGCAGGTTGACTGCTTGAGAGCTCATTTGCTTGAGGAGCTGGTTGGGAGCTCCAAGAAGAATGTCTTTTTACTTGCCGCAGGGCTGGCTGCAGCACTGGTTAAGAGCTTCAAGAAGAATGTATTTTTACTTACTGCAGGGCTGGCTGCAACACTGGTTGGGTGCTTCAAGAAGAATGTCTTTTTACTTGCTGCAGGGCTGGCTGCAGCACTGGTTGGGAGCTTCAAGAAGAATGTCTTTTTACTGTCTCAGCCTCGCTGTGCACTGCATTGCACCGCTAGCTGAGTAGATAACCTCGCGTCCAATAAACCCTCAGAGCCAGGGTGCACATCCGACTCCAAACGTCATTTATTGATTTTAACGAGGTAAAACTGGTGAGAAAACAGCACAGATACAGCATCTGTTAATACCCGGAAACACCAACACAATGAATGAACACCACAGCATCATAACATTGTCTTAGATAACATGTTTCTCAACAATAGATCCTGGATGGACCGGGCACCTACATTACCACTGAATAGCTATACAAGAGCATAAGCTACTGTGTTACATAAAGGCACACCGTGTTATCATCACACTGCACCCCAGATGTACAGTACTACACATAACACTGCACTATGAATGAGACATTTTGTCATCCTTGCTCTCCAGATCGCAATATAGTTACTTGGGTACAAGTTTGACTCGACTTATTAAATCACAAGTAACATTTACAATAAGGAAGGTTTCAGGCTTCGTTGTTAACTAGGCCTCGTATTTATCATAACAATTTTACAGCATTATAAAGGCATTTACATCATTATAACGGTCATTCTAACATTATAACAGCATTGCCAATATTATACGAACATAAACGAACTTACAGACAATGCTTCTTAAGGTCCCACAATGGACAATTGCGGCTGGCTTTACTGGGACGCGATGTGTGCCGCCATCTTGAATTATGTGTGTAATGGGTTGAGCGGGAATCTTAAATCGCAACTTCCTGGTCACGTGACCAAAATTAGCATCAAAAACAGGAAACTCCTGTGTACATACGCCCCCCCCCCCCCCCCCCGGATCTGCCGTGAGGCAAAACTCCTGCCGGGAGGCAGAACATTCTGTGAAAAGTTCGTGGCCATTGATTTCTTGTGTCGGATAGAAGAGTTTTGATGTCCAGCAGAAATCCAAATTTTGTGTTCAGGTCTTTTAGTCATAAAAACCGTGTTGACATCTCCTGTTGAAGTCGATAAAATACGCTCTTCATAACGCGCACAATTCCTTCTTCTGCTGAAAGTCCTGCATCTCTTGCCAGTTCTCCTGGCATCTTCCGACGTCGCCTAATTCTTCTGTCCACATCGATCCCCCAGGCTGTGCATCTTGTTACAGCGTTTTCTACAGCAACTTGGCTCAAATCATCACAAATCTTGACAAATTCATGCTCCAAAGATTCAAGATCAGTTGCTGCTTCCTTGACATTCATAGTAGGATCGTGTAAGCGCTTCTGAACACGATCAATTTTTCCAAGAATGACATTCTAGAAATGTAATAAAACTATGAAGTTAAAATTTAATACGCATGCCTGTAACTTTTCGATTTAAAGCTTTCGTGACTGCAGGGATTCATCTTCTTGGTTCTTTCGGTAAAGTCACGTAGAAGGGAAATAATAAAAATAAAACATAATAAAATAATTCTCACGACGTTTCGGCCACAATGCAAGCAGTCGTCCTCAGGTGAAGAACAGGTCTGTCGAGGGTATATTTAGTATACTGATGATACTGATGTAGTTTATACTTTAGTTTTTTTGTGGTGGTTTAATTGCTGCAGCTCCATACTATTAACATTCCTTCCCTTTATTAATGCTAACCCTAATCCCTCCCTTTGATGCTGCTAATCCTGCATAATGCACGGGCATATTATGACTTTGAAACCCCCTGCCCAACTCCTACGCATTCCACAAGTAATGACTAATCCCACATCTGCATTCCCCATAAATATGCTAAATTCCTATGCAAATTATGTTGTCAAGGCGCTCTTCCCCCTCCAACCCAGCTTAAATATATGCTCCAAGCCTGTTGGTGTTTCATTCAGACGCTGTCTTTCCGACAAACCTGTTCTTCACCTGAGGACGGCTGCTTGCGTTGTGGCTGAAACGTCGTGAGAATTATTTTATGTTTTCTTTTTATTATTTTATTATTTCCCTTCTACGTGACTTTACCAAAAGAACCAAGAAGATGCCTGTAACTGTTCTGCATCACTTCTGGTTTCAGGTGTCATAGTTACATCCTCCCATAATTTGTCTAGCAGCCCTACTAGCTCATCCAGTCCTTCATAGATAGCTTTAACAGCTTCTGATCGTGCACTCCAGCGTGTTTCAGGCCGTCGTAGTTTCCGCCACCAAAAAACAGGCCAGTGACTAAGGCTGAAAGACTGTGCCTGTCTGTTGTTTGGGACGTTCTTCCATGTAAGTTCTTAATAGGCGCGCGTACCAAAATGTAATTACATGACATGTAGGCTGTGTGTGGCGGGATATATAAACTTTTAGGTTGAGGTGTAGATTTGTGCAGTAGTTTCAGGCTGCCGCGCCCCCCGAAATAAGTTATAATGTAACGTTGTAAGCCTCATTTTGGCGCCCCTTTACCTTGGCGCCCGGGGACATATGTACCCCCTGCCCCCCCCTTGCTACGCCTCTGACGGGCCTTACTAGCGAAATACATTTCAATGGTGATCTCGAGTTTTACTGGACGAAGAGGTGCACGCTTCATAGCGTGTTGACGTTTTAAAAATATATTCAAAGACAATAGTGTTGATGAAAGTGCGTCTAGACAACGAAGTGGATTTGTTATATTCAACCAACCATAATGATTACAATTGCTGTAATAATTGTTTGAATAATCATCCGATTGCTATAGCTTGTAATTATAGCCAAAGCTAGCAGTACCTCAATTGAAACATAAAATCATCGGAATCCTTAAATGAGTATCTAGAGAAGAATAACTCAATGGCATCTACAGAATAACTCAAAGCATCAGACGATCCACAAATCTAGAACGATAAGGAAGTTATATCAAAGTGACATTCAAAGCGTTGTAATGGGTCCTGAAAAAAATTCCACTTTAGATCCCATGCAGTTGGATCCTGAGAGATGGCTGTGTGTAATGGAGTGGCTGGTGAGTCAAACTTAAAGTATAGTGTGACTGTGTGTGGTTATACATATTGAGCCATATTGAGTATGTAATGTTAACGTCCAAGAATCAAGTAATATGTAACAATTAAGTATATCAGTGGTTCTCAGTAATAGTCCAAACTGCAGTGATGTTCTAAATGCTATACAATGTATTGAGATCAAAGTCTTCCTTGTGAGTTCGGCGGTGGCTGTGTTTGGGGAAACGAAGATTCATCGGTCGATGCTGTTGAGATATTCTCCAGACACTAGTGACTCATGCTCCAGTAGTGCTCACTCATTTAAGGATTACAAAAATTGCATCTTTCGATAAATCCAATGATTGCTCTGGCAATTGGCTCATTGGAGATGTCTAGCACGTGGTATGTATGGTCTTGTTTTAGGATGTGTCAATTCTTGTTAGATAACCACAGACGACTCTTAGTTTCCCCCAGTCCCCACCAAACTGACAAGGAGGAATGTGATCTCACACAGTGTACAGCATTTACAAACTCACTCTAGCTTGGAGGATTCCTGGAAATCATTGATATCATAAATGTAATATATTGCATGATATAACAAAAAACACGAAAATACACGATATAATTGTAACGATTTATGATCTTACACTTTTTGATTAGGTTTGTGCGGTAAATGTTTTATTATATACTGCATATATAGTTATTCAATTCCATTGAGATGGCACATTCATCGAGCAGTGGATAGTGTGAATCTAATGATCAGAATGTGATTCTAATAATACTAATCCTTTGAGAATCCCGAGGCCCCCGTTTATTTATGGTGCAACTGGTTGATAGTGTTATAGTTTAGAGTTTACAGTTCATCGGTTTTTGTGTTAGAGTTCACAGTGTTACATATGTGTAGGAGTAAAATGGGGACGTGACGTCAGGTGTGGTATGAACCCCTTGGTTCCACCAGCCCACAGGGGATTATTGTGTCCGTCCATCGAGCATCCTAAAATGGGAGGGGTGGAGCTGGGTGGAGAGAGGCTGGGTGGGGAGGGGCTGGGTGGGGAGGGGAGGGTGTGGAGGGTGGGGCTGGGTGGGGGGTGGGAGGGGTGGGGCTGGGTGGGGAGGGGCTGGTCACCCCATGGTGCCCTTATAAAACTCAATGTTTAACCTACTCACGCCGGCTTGTGCCCGCCCTCACAGTCGGCCATATTTGCGGGATACACCACGCCGCCGTTGACCCTGGCCATTGACCGAGCAACCCAACGTTTCTACCAGCTCCCTCCGCAGGAATGTGTTTGGGCTTAAGATGCGCCGTTCCCATGCAGTTGCCGGCAGTACCGGCCACATGCCGATAGGGGGCAACAGAGGGGCTAAAGGGCCCAATGGTTACCCTATGGAACGGTATGTTAAAGGGCCAGACCCCAGACCCCAGGAGGGAGGCTGGGGGATGACATCACCCCCAGATCCTTCTCGAAGGTTCGGGAAGGAAGGCGTGGCCGGGCCGGGGCGGGGCGAGCAACGGCCCTGCATAAAAGCCTGACCCCTGAACGGTCCGAGGCAGTCGTCGTCCAGCTGAAGACAAGAAGCCTCTTGAAGAGAAGAGCCCAAGGGCAGAGCAGTACCCCTGGCAAGGGTTGGCCAACCCCAACTTCAGTAGGTGAAGTTCGCAGTTTTGTTGGGTTCACATCATATTATCGGTTTCGCGATCATTCACAACGATCGCGAAACGCACCTCCCCTTGGGTACCCTGATTTTTTGTTATCATTTGTGCTGGACACAGACACCAGTGACACCGGAATCGGCGCTGTGTTATCACAGGTGGTGAAGGTAGGATGTGATGCACCGCAAATTATTGGCAATTGTAAACTTTGTAAAGCAATACCGTCCGTACCTTTACGGTAGGCAGTTTGTTGTACGCAATATGCGCTGCGAGTTGACAAGCCGTCCGGCCAGCTCTCCCAATAGTTGGAGATTTTGCAGGATTATTTATTTACAGTCACCTATAGGAAGGGTACACGCCACTGTAATGCGGATGCGTTGTCGCGATTGCCACCAAAGAGTCAGTGTGCGTGTTTGATGGGTGCCGGCCGTTGTAAACCTGCGGTTGCAGGACTGCCGTGCACCGTCCTGGCATTGGTTGACACTTCACCACCCACAGGAACCGTTGCTTGTGATAACACGCTTGGTCTCACGCACACTGAATGGGGACGCCTCCAAATGGAGGATGCCTCCCTCTTAAAATTGCGGTGTCGCGTCGGAGCGACAGGTGGTAGAATGTCCCTCGTGGTCCTCCGTGATGGGCTGCTGATGAGGTGGGACGTGGAGGTGCAGCGTTACTGCATCGTCATGCAGATTGCTCTGCGGGGTAGAGTTACACGGGCTATCCATGTGCGATGCACCTTGGGGTGCAGAAAACCTTATCAACCCTAAAGCGCGACTTATTTTGCCCCAGGATGTCAGAGAATGTCCATAATATTCTTAAGGACTGTGTTGAGTGCGCTCGCTGGAAGCCCCCACTGAGGCAGGCCCGGCCACTGTTGCAGTCCATCGAGGTGTCCTGTGTTAACAAGCTCTTTGATGATAATAGTTTTTTTACCCTTCCATCTGGCAACAAAACTGACACCTTTTTTACAAAGAGTCATGTTTGCATAGATCACAATACCTGCAGCCATAATGCAAACAAAAAACATAACTCTGATAATATATGCAGTCCTTGAAGTTGATTGGTCCACACCCGAGACAGCTTTCCTTAGAGCCTAGTCTCACATGGGTTGAACCAGATGACGCCAAAAGGCGCACAACTCAAAGACAATGTACCATCAGAGTATGAGAGCTCGGGGTAAGCATTTACACCATTGGAACCTCATTTGCCAGTAAAAAATATAATTGTTTTTTTACCCTTCTATCTGGCAACAAAACTGACACCTTTTTTACAAGGAGTCATGTTTGCATAGACCACAATACCTGAAATCCATAATGCAAACAAAAAACATAACTCTGATAATATATGCACTGTCCTTGAAGTTGATTGGTCCACACCCGAGACAGCTTTCCTTAGAGCCTAGTCTCACATGGGTTGGACCAGATGACGCCAAAAGGCACACAACTCAAAAACAATGCACCATCAGAGTATGAGAGCTCGGGGTAAGCATTTACACCATTGGAACCTCATTTGCCAGTAAAAAATATAATTGTTTTTTTACCCTTCTATCTGGCAACAAAACTGAGACATTTTTTACAAGGAGTCATGTTTGCATAGACCACAATACCTGCAGTCATAATGCAAACAAAAAACATAACCCTGATAATATATGCACTGTCTTTAAAGTTTATTGGTCCACACCCGAGACAGCTTTCCTTAGAGCCTAGTCTCACATGGGTTGGACCAAATGACGCCAGAAGGCACACAACTCAAAGACAATGCACCATCAGAGTACGATAGCTCGGGGTAAGCATTTACACCATTGGAACCTCATTTGCCAGTAAAAAGATAGAAGGGTAAAAAAACAATTATCATATTTTTTACTGGCAAATGAGGTTCCAATGGTGAAGCTCTTTGATCTCGACATCCTTGGACCATTTCCCACCACTCCGAGGGGAAACTAATATTTTGCTCGTCGGGGTGGAGTACCTGTCCCGGTGGCTGGTGGCATGGCGTTTGCCAGATCAATCGGCTGCGTCCATCACGGATGCATTCCTGCATGGGTATGTTTTGGATAAGGGGGCCCTGGAACGTCTCCTTACGGTCTAGGGCCAGAATGTTTCATCTAAAGTATTAAAAGATGTGTGCGATTCCCTCGGTACTAAAAAAAATCCGGATGTCACCCTACCATCCCCAGACTGACGAGATGGTAGAGCGATTGCAAAGAAGCAGTCCATGCTGTGCCAACAGGTCAACGAGGCGCAGTCCGGTTGGGATTTACACGTTCCAGGTGTTCTCGCTGCGTACAGAACGGCTCCTCACGCCTCAATCGGGTTCTTCCCCTTTTTCCTCATGTATGGGAGGGAATGCGACCCCCCAATGGAGGCTCAGTTAGACATGGGGCCGGGCAAAAAGGTCGCTGTGCCCATGCCCATGCACCTTACCCTCAAGCGATTGACGGAAGCGCGGGAGGCGTCTGGGGGGAATTCGGCAAAACGGCAGGCCACAAATGAAAAGCTTGTGAGGCTCCGGGGATCCAGAAACCCATGGAAACCTGGGGACAAGGCATGGCTGCATTGCTCCCAGGTGCCCCAGGGCACGTCCCCTAAATTGCATAAGCCATGGCAGGGCCCGGTTGAGGTGATTGAGGTCAGGAGGCCGCAGTGCGCGCGGATCCAGGTCGGTCGCAGGCATTGGAATGTGCACCCGTCATTGCTGAAATCCTATTTCTCACCTTGCGAGGTCGTTTCATCCCCACTACCTGAAGGCCGGGTATCTGATGTGTCCGACGTGCCCGGGCGTACGGTCACGGAGGTTGCGCCTCAGCGAGACTCTATTCTTACGCCATCAGGATCCCAGCGCCTGACACCCGTGGAACCACCAGCGGCGCCATCCATAGGCACGCCAGGGAGGACGGAACGGCTGCCACCTGGTTCTTCTCCCCCTTCATCTTCTTCCCGGGAGGGGCCGCGCCCGTTAGGCCATTTACAAGTCGTCCCCGGGGTCCCCAGGAAACCCAATCTTGCCTCACCTGGGGGCCCAGCGACAAGGACGCATTCTAAAACTGCTCGGTTCAAATAACCCACCCCTTCCCATTCTCCTATTTATTATTTAACGCCGTCTGGCAGGTAGTCGCAGACAAGAGCCAGGCTATGGCTGTCGGTTGAACTGAGGTCCTTCCTGTGTTCGTGGGCTGCGGCACGCTGACGGTCGTTGGGTGTTGTATATTCCTGGGGGCCGGGTTTATTCCCGTGTGTTCGCGATTTTTTTTTGTTCCGGTTATTTATTATCCTCGTTAAAACAACTGGCGGGTGGGATGACGGTTGCTATTGTTGTGTTCGTTGTCCCGCGACACGAGGTATGGAGGTCAGCCGGGACGGCTGATTTTTTTCATAGGGGGGGGGGGGGGGGATGATGTAGTGACATGGAATGTGTCACTGTGGCACAGCACTGATTGCTGGCACAGAAGGGGATCGGAATTGCAGCACAAATCCATCTCTGTCTGCCAGCAGGATGTCATGAGCCAGAGAGAGGGATGTGAGGCAAGGGGGATAGAGGGGGTACGTGTGGTAAAGCCCGGGAACCTTCTGGTGGATTTTAAAAGGGGGACATGGCCAAAGGCGGAGCGGAGCCACGCTGGGTGTATAAAGGACCCCGAGCGAGGGTTCGGGGTGGAACTGTCATGCGGCTGGAGTCTTCGTCACCGTCTTCACCTTACCGGCGTTGCAAGTCAGGCAGCCTGTTAGCTGTCCTGCCCTAATGTAGTTAACCCTTGTGCCTGTGAAGGCTGTAATAAATAGAGTGCCTCCTACGATTAGTGACTCCGAGTGGCTCACTACACATGTATTGTTTAGAACCATGTTAGGTCAGGCAAGGGGAGGTACGCGGTCGAAACAAACTTCAAAGGTTGAGAACCACTGATTGGCGCATTAGGGAGGGCGCAGTCCACCTTTTAAAGGCTATTTTAAACCAAGAAGACAAAGTGAAGGCCCCTGTGTAACAATGTATTCCTATTGTACCCCCCACCTGCGGGTGCCACTGTGGCCAGATATTAACTCCCTTGCGTGGTATACAGGAGGTCATGGGTTCAATCCCAACCCTGACGCCTGCTGTATATTTGGAGTTTGCATCTCTCTCCGTGGTCGCATGGATTTTTTTCTCCGGGTCCTCCGGTTATCCCCTCCATATTTAGAAACTTGCGACTATAGAGTATTTGGCTGCTATACATTTCAACATAAGCCACGTCGTTGACCTATCAATGGTGGCCAAGTCACTTCTGAAAAAGAGCTACATAGCTCAGTGGGCCTCACCTGCTAACACAAGAGTTTATAGTTCAGTAGTTTAGAATTATCTCTGCCCCCGAACACCCCCCCCCCCCGAAAGGAATCCACCACGGCTCTCATTCAAACAAACCACTTCCTTTAATGAAACACTCCAAAACAGGGACAGAGATTGTAACAACAAATAATTATCTCTGCTCCTCTCTCCCGCACTGTTGTCATCGTCGTCGCACAGAGGGTGGACTGAAAAAAATATGTGAACTCAGTGCGATGATCAGCCCCTCACCCCCCCCCCCAGCCATCAACTCTGCCCACCAACCACTTGACCCCACCAATCAGCCACCAACTCCACCCACCAGCCACTAACCCCGCCCACAAGTCACTAACTCCGCCCACCCCGGTCACGGCAAAGACTCCACCCCAGTAACACCAAAGGAACCCAGGTGGAGAAGACGGGCAGGAGGTGGTGTTAGACTAAGTGTGACTGGGGTGATAGACTTAGATTGGGTGGGTGTTAGATTTGGTGTTATACTGAGTGTTGGATTGGATGAATGGGTGTTGGACAGTGTTAGATTGAGTGTTAGGTGGAGTGGTAGACCGAGTGTTAGGTTAGGTGGGTGTTAGATTGAGTGTTAGACCAAGTGTTGGGTTGGGTGGGTATTAGTGGGTGCTCCCCTCGCTAGCAGTACTTTCACCAACAGCCAGTGCGGGCTACACGGGGGACCTTTGCCTATGTGTTGGAATGTGAGAGTAGCGAGCGTGGGAGGAAAGGGAGTGTTTCATGTGCATACCCATAACCACGTGGATGTGCGCGTGTGTGCGCGAGAGTGTGTGCGTGCACGTGTGTGTGTCTAGGTGTGAGTGTGCATTAGTGTGTCTGTGTGTGTCTCTGTGAGCGAGTGTGTGACTGTGTGTCTATGTTTGTGTGTGCATTCCCCAGTGCCTTGCACCCCCCCCCCTACTCCGTGCGCCCCTCGTCCACCACCGCTTCATAGCGAGCCAGCTGTGGAAACAAAGACAAAGATCCCCCAGGTAGCCTCAACAGACGGTCGGGACAAGTGCTGTTTATAGCGAGTAGTAGCAGCGCCTATGAAAGTACACGAGGGGGTGGGTGGCCAGCATCACGCACACCCAGCTGCCTTTGTCTCCCCCAGTGACAATATTTACTACACACCACCACTGCACCAGGTACTCATTTGAGGCTGAGTAGATTTCCGGGAGGGCCCAACACCGGGTTCAGATAATTGCTGCCGTCACTGGTGTTGGCTGTGAATGGGAACTGAACTCACACACACACACGGGGCGTGCACCTAGCCTGGCATCAGCACCACCCACGGCCGCATAGCCGCCACCACTGAGAGGTGAACGGCAGCTGCCATCATTGCGTAACGTGCACCACGGTGTCCGAGATTTTTCACTACCTCGCCTGGTATCAGGAGGCTGTGGGTTCGATCCCGACCCTGATGATGCCTGCTGCTGTATGTTTGGAGTCTGGGTCTCTCCCTCCATTATCTCCCCGTAGTGGTCATGTGGATTTTCTCCAGGTCCTCCGGTTTTACCTCGACATTCAGAATCAACATCACGCCTTTAGAGTATTTGACTGCGATAAATGTCCACGTGCACAATGATGGCAGCCACTTCGTTGAACCATCATTTGTGATTGCCAGGTCGCTTCTGAAAGCGCTACATAGCTCAGTGGGGCCTTACCTGGTAAAACAAAACAGTTTTACCGCATGTGTTGTGCATGATTGGCCATTGTAATTTCCCAGATCGTCATTGGCGGAGCCTACATCATCATCATAAACATCATCAGCCATGGTCACTCCATTGCTGAAGGGCTCAAGCCACCACCATCATCAGCCATGGTCTCTCCCCGCTCTCTCTCTGCACGTGCGTTGCGATGACAGCGGCAATGATCACATCATCGTCGTCATCATCGTTAATGATTTCAACATCGTCGTTAATGATTACATCGTCATCATCATTGTTGTCGACATCACTATAATTGATTAAATGAATGATTACATTGTCATTATCATAAATAATTATAGTGGAACCCCTCTTAACGACCACCCCTGTTAACAACTACCGCTTAACGACGAGCGTTCATAGCGCCCAATGTGGAGAATAGTATATAGTAGTTTATATTGTAGTGTATAGTATAGTATACAGCAGCAGTCTATAGTGGTGTAGCGTATAGTGGTGTAGCGTATAGTGGTGTAGCGTATTGTGGTGTAGTGTATAGTGTAGAATATAGTAGTGTAGTGTATAGTGTAGTTAACGACTAATTGCTTAACGATGGGCATCCATAGAGCCCAATGTGTTCGCTTACCGACCATTCCCCTGTTAACGGCGACTTATGACGAGCACACAACTGTCAATTTCGGCCAATCGGCGAGTTCCAAAGTGGTCTGACCAGGCCTCGGGCAATCAGTGACGTCCATTCATGGGTGTTGGGGCATTGTTTATATTCAGTGTCTGCTGTGCTTTGAAGTGGAAACATTTACTCGCTTATCGACCGGCTTCCTGGAACCAATTACCGTTAAGAGGGGTTCTGCCATACATTATTAATGATTACATCGACACCATCATCATCAACGATTGCATCATTATCGTCGTGACCACGAGGACGCCGCTCACCTTGCCCTTGAGCTCGCGGTTCTCTTCAGCCAGGGAGTCCAACTTGAGGCGCAGTTCAGAGGCCTCGAGGCGCAGGGCCTCTACATCGGCCCCCTCGGGGCCCGCAGAGCTCAGGTGCTGCTTCAGGAAGCTGAGCGGCGACGTCAAGGATCACTCAACGACAACAATGACCGACCTTCGCCACTAAGTGGCGGTAACATCACCATGGTGCCTGTGCCAGGCTATGTGCACTTTAAGGCCACGTGAAGTGTCGAATGCCTGCTGGCAGGTCACAGGACAGATTTAGGTGCCATGGGTCGACTGATTGAGATGACTGAGATGACTGGCCGATGCACCACCTGTGCCCCCTACTGTGCCAACTTGCTGTGTTTTAGCCACTGGGTGCTCTGCTCATTGTTGTGAGCGTCGCTCCTCTGCCCTCTGTTGCTGTTGGAGGGCGATTGCCTCCAACTGCCCAGTAGTGTCCTTCACGAGCCTCCTCCACTGAGGCCGATCTTGACACTGCTAGTACCAGTCATCAACAAGTCCACTCAGCTCCACATCCTCTTGCACCACGAACAAAAGCTGTTTAGGCATGTGGTGGCTGGGCATGTGGTCTACATGACCCAGCCAATGCAGCCTTGCTTGCTGGAGGAGCTCATCGATGGGATTTTTTCCATATGTTTCAAGGATTTGTGAGCTCTTCAGACAATCCAGCCAGGTTAAACCCAGGATGGATCGAAGGCAGGCCAGCCTAAATGTTTTTATCCGGTAAAGATGTTCCATTAGGGGGGTCCACATTTTGCAAGAATAGAGAAGGGCATGACCATGGCAGAGAAGACCCGAAGCTTCATGTGGAGCGACAGACCAGGTAGCTTCCACACAGCGTTACGCAGACGATGAAAAATAATGCTGATCGATTGATTCGGAGTGAGAGCTCTGCTTTCAAACCGAGCCGGTCATGAGCATACCACCCAGAAAAAGGAAAACTCTCCACGCTCTCCACAACTGCCCCACCAACCACTATGGGTTTGAATGGGGTTCTGGATATACACCCACCACTGGAGAGGAAGAATGGCAGGCACATCTTACAGATGACAAGCTGATGGTCAGTGGGCAGATCAGCTCCACAGTAGGTCCTGGTCTCAAGGACATGGGCCCGCATCCACTTTAGTCACTACATAGTCCAGCAGATGTTCTTGCTTGGACCCAGCATGCATCCATGATGTTGTGGATGCACCGATGTCAAAAAATCATGTTGGTAATTACAAGCCCATGGGCTGCACAAAAGTCTAGCAGCCTCCTACCCTTGTTATTGAGCTGATCTGGCCCATGCCTTCCAATCACTCCAGACCAGGTGCCAGGTTCATGACCCACTCAGGCATTAAAGTCACCCAACAGGATGACTCTATCCCGAGGGGCCACTTCAGCTTGCACCTGTTACATGTTAGGGCTTACAAATTCTCACACTTCACCGCCACGCTCCCACACCCGCCTTAATTATTTTGTTCAGAAGAGCCACTCCGTGTTGTTTGGCAGTCTCCTGCCCCAAGTAGAGGACTGTCCACCCCTCAGTGGTAGGAGCCAGAGCCAGTCCACCGGACCTCCTGAATACCGCAGAGATCCAGGCGGTACCGGTCCAGCTCCCAACAGAGGAATGAGCATTCGAACATTCCAAGTGGTCTCCTGCAATGGCTATTTCATTTTACTGGAGGAACCCCATGGGTAAAGATTCCCTCTCCAGGCTCCGCGAAATGGGTTTGGCCAGCAGACGTCATAAATGCCTGTCCCCCCGGGGCCTCCGGCACAAACTTCGTTCTTTATTTCTCATGTGGTTTAGTGATAAATAATGAAAGGTGGGTTATCAACCCCTCACACCTGACACTGAGGGGTCCCCTAGGCTCTCTTAGGATAACACACATGGGGGGATACTAACACTGGGGGGTTCCCTAGGCTCCCCTAGGGTCCCCTAGAATCACACACACACTCACGCATGGGGGTCCTGACACTGGGGAGGTCCCAAAGATCACACGCAACGGACGCCGACTCACACGATGGGTCCCCCTCGTATCACAGATGTAAGGCCCCACTGACCTATGGAGCTCTTCAATCAGACGCAACCTGGCCATCACAAATGATAGCTACTCACCGAAGTGGTGGCTTGTCATCACCAGCATGTGGAAATTGATAGCAGAAGATAAATACTATAAACATGTGACGTTGATTCTAAACGTGGAGTGGCGTGGTTGAGTGGCGTGGTTGAGTGGCGTGGTTGAGGATACTCCAGGGCATTGTTGGGTTTGTCTGGCTCCTCGTACAGACCAACGAGCACTGCGCACGCACACATACAAAGACAAAGGTCCCCCGTATAGCCCTTAACAGACTGTCGGGACAAGTGCTGTTCGTGAGTAGCACCGCCTATGAAGGCCTGCACCACGGCACATACCTGGCCGCCTTTGTTTCTCCGGTACTGATGTTCCCACAATGCACCAGGTGCTCTTTTAAGGCTGAGTTGACCTCGGGCAGCCCTACCGATATTAACCTTGAGCGCGAATCGAACTCTGTTCGTCGGGTTCCTAAGTACAGTGCGCTATCCACAGCGCCAACGCTTGACAAATGCGCGTGTACAAGAAAATATGAAGAAGTGTGCTCTGAACCTTGCGACCCGAGTTCAATTCCCGCTCACAGCCAACACCAGTGACGATTATCTGGTTCCGGTGCTGGGCCTTCCCTAGGTCAGCTCGGTCTCAAATTAGTACCTGGCCGCGGTGTGTAGTAAACATCACCATAGACTAACACTGCCCATAGACTCAACACTGCCCATAAACTCAACACTGCACCACAGATGCAACACTGTACCGTAGACTCAACACTGCACCATAGACTCAGTACTGCCCGTAGACAGAACTGCGTGGAGCCTCAGCACTGCCCGTAGACTTAAAACATGAGTCTCTAGGTGTGTAAGTGAATGTGTCTCTAGGTGTATAAGTGAATGAGTCCCTAGGTGTGTGTGACTGCGTCTAGGTGTATAAGTGAAAGTCTCGAGGTGTGCAAGTGAATGAGTCTCTCAGTGTACAAGTGCATTCCTCTTTCAGTGTATAAGTGAATGAGTCTCTAGGTATGTAAGTGAATGTGCATCTAGGTGTATAAGTGAATGTGTCTCTAGGTGTGTGAGTGAATGAGTCTCAGTGTCTGAGTGAATGAGTCTCTGGGTGTGTGAGTGAATGAGTCTCTCGGTGTGTGAGTGAATGAGTTTATGAATTTGAATGAATCTCTAGGTCTGTGAGTGAATTAGTCTCTAGGTGTGTGAGTGAATGAGTCTCTGGGTGTGTGAGTGAATGAGTTTATGAATTTGAATGAGTCTCTAGGTCTGTGAGTGAATGAGTCTCTCAGTGTGTGAATGAATGAGTCTCTCGGTGTGTGAGTAAATGAGTCTCTCGGTGTGTGAGTGAATGAGTTTCTGGGTGTGTGAGTGAATGAGTTTCTGAGTGTGAATCGGCACCTTTTGTGAGCGCGTCCAGAACGCCCGACTTCTCCAGGTACCTACGGAACTCCTCCCGCTTCGAGTCAGCCGCCTGATAACAACAATAACCCCAGCTCAGTTAGGGCCGAGTCAACCTAGGGGTGGTCCGGCTCACGTACGAGCGGTTTCAAATACCCTATAAACTACATTGATAAACTAATTGGGGTGCCACGGTGGCAAGAAGTTCACTCCCTCGCCTGGTATGCAGGTGGTCGTGGGTTCGATCCTGACCCTGACGCCATGGTGGCTGAGATATTAACTACCTCGCCTGGTATAAAGGAGGTCGTGGGTTTTATCCAGACCTTGACGCCTGCTGATGTATATTTGGAGTCTTCGTCTCTCTCTCCCGCGGTCGCGTGGATTTGTCTCCGGGTCCTCCAGTTTTTCCCCTCCACATTTAGAATCAACGTCGTGCGTTCAGAGGAAATTTGGCTGCTGCTATGATATTCCACGTGATGACGGGAAGCCACTTTGTTGAGCTATCATTGGTGGCCAGGTCGCTTCTGAAAAAATAGCTGTGTAATTTTTTTTTTTTACATTTATACGATAGACCATAGATTATCCAGCAGCTTCTGGGTGGGGGAAGGGGGCGCCGAATTTTCAAAAGCACCGGATAATCACTACATCAATTATTTTAAATATCTAATTTTTGCACATTCTTGCATACCATTATATTATTAGGTGTTGTGTGTGTTTTAAAGAAGACTGTCTCTGGTGTAGGCCAATCAGGTATCATGGTCGGGATCGAACCCACGACCTCCTGTATACTAAGCGAGGGAGATAACATCTCCTAGTCACCACGGTGAGATGTTAACTCTACTCCACACACTGAACTACAGAGTACCTGTACTACAGAGTACCTGTTCTGCACTACACAGTACCTGTACTAAAGAGTACATGTACTGCAGAGTACCTGTAATACACGGGACATGTACTATATTACACAGTACCTGTACTAGTGTACTACAAAGTATCTGTAATGTGCTACACAGTAATTGTACTGGTAGGAACCACCTGTTTCCACCAGCCCACAGGGGATTATTGTGTCCGTCCGTCGTGCATCCAAAAATGGGAGGGGTGGGGCTGGGTGGAGAGGGTGGGGAGGGGCTGGGTGGGGCTGGGTGGGGAGGGGCTGGTCACCCCGTGGTGTCCTTATAAAACTCAACGTTTAACCTACTCACGCCGGCTTGTGCCCGCCCTCACAGTCGGCCATATTTGCGGAATACACCACGCCGCCGTTGACCCTGGCCATTGACCGAGCAACCCAACGTTCCTACCAGCTCCCTCCGCAGGAATGTGTTACTACACAAAACCTGTACTGTACCACACAGTACACGTACTGTACTACACTGTACTTGTATTGTACTACACACAGTGCCTGTACAACACAATACCTTTACTGTACTACGCAGCACTTGTACTCTAACTACACAAAGTGCCTGTAACTACACAGTACCTTCTTGATTCGAAGCTTTCGTGACTGCAGGAATCCATACATACTCTTTGGTTCTTTCGGTAAAGTCATGTAGGTAGCAAAAGTAAAATAAATAATATATCACATTTCAATCGCAAATCGTCCTCAGGCGAAACAAAATCCAGCAATAGAACCACAGCCGCTGTTCCACCGCTGGATTTTGTTTCGCCTTAGGACGATCGCTTGTGCTTCGATCGAAACGTCGTGATATATTTTTTATTTTCATTTTATTTCTCTACCTACGTGACTTTACCTAAAGAGTGCACACACAGTGCCTGCACTGCACTACACAGTACACCATAACGTGACTGTGGCGTTAGGGAACACTGCAGTGGGTAACAACGTAAATCTTAAGATTGATATACAGCAGCGCCTTATTCCAATGCGCTTTACAACAATTATATAAAGTGTACGTACGATGAAAGTTGTTGCGATAATAGAGCGGTGGTGGTGGTTGTTGTTGTTAAAGTCGTGGTGTAGTCATGGTGACGGTTAGTAGGGGTTGGGGATCGTGGTGGTGGTTGTTGTTGTGGTGATGGTTGTGATGGTGGTGGAGGTGATGGTGGTGGAGGTGATGGTGATGATGGAGGTACAGGAGTCAGTCCGCCACCACTCGATCAGTGGAGACAGCCTCGGGGCGGCCGCGGACTCCATAGCAACAGTCGAAGCGAAGCCGAAGTTTGGGGCGAACAAACCACGCAAGACACCCTTGGAACAACACAGTAACGGAGGAAACCCTCACCCGATACGAGGCCATGGCGAGACGGAAGAGGGGGTGGGAGAGGGCGTGAGGGGCTCGCGGAGTCCGGGTTGGCGTTTAAAGGACGCGGATGGCGAGCGATGGAACTTTGTAGTTTTGTGTTGTTCGGAGACGACTCCGACGCCGCCGCCGCTGCCTTCAACTCCTCTCGCCTCCTGCTTCCGGTTTGCCGGCGAACGAATGGGGCCGTGCGCAGCAACATCCGGGTGACGGGGCTTGGCGAGGGGCGGGGTTAGGGGCGGGGCGGGGTTAGGGGCGGGGCGAATGAGCGGGGAGGGGGGGAAATCTACGTGACGTTGACCACCGCTCCCTCGCGAATATTAATGAGGCAATGGCCATATATGGAATAACATAATATTAAGGTAAGTGGGTGGTTGGGTGAGTGTGGGTGGTTGGGTGAGTGGTTAGTTGGGTGTGTGAGTGAGTGAGTGGGTGGTTGGGTGGGTGGCTGGATGGGTGGTTGGGTGATTGGGTGGGTGGTTGGGCGAGTGGTTGGACGAGTGGGCTGGGGGTTGGGCGGGTGGTTGGGTGAGTGGGTGGGTGGTTGGGCGAGTGGGTGGGTGGTTGGGCGAGTGGGTGGGTGGTTGGGTGAGTGGGTAGGTGAGTGCGTGGGTGGTTGGGTGAGTGGGTGGGTGGGTGGGTGAGTGGGTGGGTGGTTGGGTGGTTGGGTGAGTGGGTGGGTGAGTGGGTGGGTGGTTTGGTGAGTCGGTGGGTGGTTGGGTGAGTGGTTGGTTGGGTGGGTGAGTAGGTGGGTGGTTGGGTGGGTGGTTGGGTGAGTGGATGGGTGGGTGGTTGGGTGAGTCGGTGGGTGGTTGGGTGAGTGGGTGGGTGGGTGGTTGGGTGAGTCGGTGGGTGGTTGGGTGAGTGGGTGGTTGGGTGGTTGGGTGGGTGAGTGGGTGAGTGGGTGGGTGGTTGGGTGAGTCGGTGGGTGGTTGGGTGGGTGGTTGGGTGAGGTGGGTGGGTGGTTGGGTGGGTGAGTGGGTGGTTGGTTGGGTGAGTGGGTGGTTGAGTGAGTGGTTGAGTGGGCAGGCGGGTGGTTGAGCCTCAGGTGGGATGATTAGGCCAGGCGAGGATAAGACAAGACGACGATCGGTGGAGACGGAGTGCGACGCCAGGAAGAGGTCAAAAGAGCGGGTTGATGAGTGGGTGGATGTGTGGGTGGGTAGTAGGTGGGTAGTGGGTGGGTGAGTAGTGAGTGGGTGAGTAGTGAGTGGGTGGGTAGTGGGTGGGTGAGTAGTGGGTGGTTGGACGAGTGGATGAGTGGGTGAGTAGTGGGTGGCCGAGTTGGGAACGTCGCTGGAGAGAGCGAGGATGAAGATGTGGACCCGTTCCGTGAAATAAAGACCTTACCTTGGTTAACAGAAAAAAGGGCCCGAGTCTTCTTTCACATAGATTACACACATTTATGATATGCTCCTCGGTGGAATACAATTTGCCTAATTTGACCTCACTGGAACCAATCTTTATTTGAAGCTTTCGTGACTGCAGGAATCCATACTCTTTGGTTCTTTCGGTAAAGTCACGTCATCAGGTGGGAAAGCATGCTTTCCCGCCCGAAACGTCGTGATTTATTTCATACCTACGTGACTTTACCGAAAGAGCCAAATAGTATGGAACCAATCTGTCAACCCATACGGTTTACCCGTATTCTTGTACAGAGAACTAGAGTCTATATGTGTTTCTCCCTTTGTAGGATGAACGTTGAGATTCATAAGGGACACGGGGTGACCAACGAGGTCTGAATTAGTCTGTTGTTATAAGGTAGGGCACGACAGGTATGCAATGTTGATGAACTGTTGCAGATGTACCACCTATGACCCCGACTGTGCGTTTTAGCCGCCCGGTGCCCCGCTCGTTGTTGTGAGCGTCGCTCATTTGCCCTCCTTTTCCATGGAGGTTCGTCGTCTCCAACTGCCCAGTAGCAGAGTCCTTCACGAGCCTCCTCCTCCTCCTCCTCCACAGGGGCCGACTTTCACATGGCTGGTAGCGGTTATCGGCAAGTCCACTCAGCTCCACATCTTCCTGTAACCACATCAGCTCCACCTCCTCTCCAGCCCGTGCCACTCATCCATCAGCTCCACCTCTTCTACGGGCCGTACCACTCAACTCTTCACCCACTCACACAGTCGAATGCTCAATCACCATAGCGTGACATCGGAGGCTGTGGAAAACAGCCGCACGGCTCGGCACGGCAGGGGCACGGTTGTGCCAGTGGGAGAAAACAGGGGTGGGCATGGCACGGTTGTGTTTATTTTTTTTTCTTTATTCAGATTTCCTCACAGCATGCCGAGCCACGAGGGGGAGTGGAGATCAGCACAAACAACACCACACAGGCACCTGGGTCTGTCCCGTGACCTCCTGCCCCTGCACCTAGCCTGGCACGGCAGTCAACCCATAGACACCTGGGTGTGTCCCGTGACCTCCTCCTGCACCTAGCCTGGTACGGCAGTCAACCCATAGACACCTGTGTGTATCCCGTGATCTCCTCATGCTGCACCTAGCCTGGCACCTGGGTCCGTCCTGTGACCGCCTGCCAGCTGCGACAGCCTCCTCTACTTCACCCGAATAGCCTCGAGGTGCACCTAGCCTGGCACAAGCGCCGTGGTGACAGTCACCACGCTGCCACCCAAGTGGCGGACGGCAACTCCCGCCGCGTGCGTTGCGCGCGATGCCGCGCCCAAGCGATGGAAGTTCCACGTTCCTATGCCCGAGGGGGTCGAGTCCATCCACGGGACAATGTACACGCGTGACGTGGGAACTCACAGGCCGGCTCGTGGGCCTACACCCCAAGGTCCACTTGGCATTAAATGAGGGCCTGGTGGGTTAATAAAAATAAAGCGTAAGGGGCCGTCCATAAATGACGTCACGTGATTTTGGACGATTTTTGACCCCCCCCCCCGCCCACCTTCGTCACGGCGTCACAAAAAGTCAGACCCCCCCCTCAAATATGACGTCACAGCTCTGCCCCCCCCCCCAAAATATATAAAACATGCTCCAAATCGCTTTAAACTATTGTCATTGTAGGAGAAAACTTTTATTAAAAAGTCCATTTAATTAAGTAGAACGTGTTATCTATATTTATTTAAAGTTGCGCATTTTTATGTGACGTCACACTTCTCAAACCACCCCCCCTCGTCACACATCGTGACAAATGTCTGACCACCCCCCCTAGGTGCGTGACGTCATTTATGGACGGCCCCGAGGCGCTCGCTAATAGCGCTCGCCCCGACGGTCTATACAGCTTTTGTTGCTTTTGAGACTTAAATAGTAATTGGGCCTCAAGCAGTACATGGTGATGTCATTAAATACGCGATTAAGAATGCAGAGAGGGGGGGAAATATTAGTGGGATCTGAGACTCGGGGAGATCGGGTCTCGGCGTCTGCTGACTCTGGGAAACCGGGTCTCAAGAGTCTGTAGAATCAGGGAGATCAGGTCTCAGGCTCTAAATATTCAGGGTCTAGAGCCTCAAGCAAACTGTGTGTTCAGGGTATAGAGACTCAGGGTCTAGAGACACAGGGAGACCGGGTCTCAGGGTCTGAGTCTCTATTGAGACACAAGTGTGTGGAAGTGCTCGCTACGTGAATAATTCAGAAATGATTTCATGATACCAATAATCATAATCATTCACATATACACACGTACACACACAGTCATACACAGACACGCACACAGACACACTCTCTAACACGACTCGTCACACACATTGTGCGTCACACACACACACCGTGCGCGCATCACACACACACACCGTGCGCGCGTCACACACACACACCGTGCGCGCTTCACACACACACACCGTGCGCGCGTCACACACACACACCGTGCGCGCGTCACACACACACACCGTGCGCGCGTCACACACACACACACCGTGCGCGCGTCACACACACACACCGTGCGCGCGTCACACACACACACCGTGCGCGCGTCACACACACACACCGTGCGCGCGTCACACACACACACCGTGCGCGCGTCACACACACACACACCGTGCGCGCGTCACACACACACACCGTGCGCGCGTCACACACACACACCGTGCGCGCGTCACACACACACACCGTGCGCGCGTCACACACACACACCGTGCGCGCGTCACACACACACCGTGCGCGCGTCACACACACCCCGTGCGCGTGTCACACACACACCGTGCGCGCGTCACACACACACACACCGTGCGCGCGTCACACACACACACACCGTGCGCGCGTCACACACACACACACCGTGCGCGCGTCGCACACACACACACCGTGCGTGCGTCGCACACACACACACCGTGCGTGCGTCACACACACACCGTGCGTGTGTCACACACACCGTGCGTCACACACACCGTGCGTGCGTCACACACACACACCGTGCGTGCGTCACACACACACCTTGCGTTACACACACACCGTGGGTCACACACACACCGTGGGTCACACACACACACCGTGCGTGCGTCACACACACACACCGTGCGTGCGTTACACACACACACACATCGTGCATGCGTCACACACACACACCGTGCGTGCGTTACAGACGCACACCACGCGTGCGTCACGCACACACGCACACCACGCATGCGTCACGCACACACACATCGTGCGTGCGTCACACACACACGCACACCACGCATGTGTCACACACACACCACGCATGCGTCACACACACACGCACACCACGCATGCGTCACACACACACCACGCATGCGTCACACGCACACCACGCATGCGTCACACACACACGCACACCACGCATGCGTCACACACACACCACGCATGCATCACACGCACACCACGCATGCGTCACACACACACGCACACCACGCATGCGTCACACACACACACACCGTGCGTGCGTCACTCTCACACACACACACACCGTGCGTGCGTCACTCTCACACACACACACACCGTGCGTGTGTCACACTCACACACACACACACCGTGCGTGTGTCACACACACACACACACCGTGCGTCACACTCACACCACGCATGCGTCACACTCCGTATCCGTCGTCGAACGCCCGACCCAGCAGTGCTCTGCGCAGCACCAGGAAGGCGATGGCCACCGCGAGGAGCGCCACCAGTAGGGAGGAGGCCAGCCCCCGCCCCCCCACGGCCCCTCCCCTCGGTCCCCCGCTCCCCGCCTCCTCCCCAACTTCGGCCCCCCTCCCCCCGCGTCCCCCGCCGGGCTGCACTGCTGCTGCTGCTGAAGAGGAGGAGGAGGTGGTGGCGGTGGTGGCCGTGGTGACCACGCGTTGCCGGGGCTCCGTGCTGGCTGGCGACTGTAGCGCGTGAGGATGGGACGGGGGGGGGGGAGATGGAGGGAGAGTGAGCGGGTGGCTGGCCAGGTGGCTGGGTGGCTGGGTGGGCGGGTGGCTGGGTGGGTGGATGGGTGGGTGGGTGGCTGGGTCGGTGGGTGGGTGGCTGGGTGGGGTGGGTGGCTGGGTGGGTGGGTGGATGGGTGGGCGGGTAGCTGGGCGGGTGGGTGACTGGGTGGGTGGCTGGGTCGGTAGGTGGGTCGGTGGGTGGGTGGCTGGGTGGGTGGCTGGGTGGGTGGCTGGGTGGGCGGGTAGCTGGGCGGGTGGCTGGGTGGGCGGGTGGCTGGGTGACTGGGTGGGTGGCTGGGTGGGTGGCTGGGTTGGTGGGTGGGTGGGTGGCTGGGTGGGTGGGTTGGCAGGTGGCTGGGTGGGTGGCTGGGTGGGCGGGTGGCTGGGTGGCTGGGCGGGTGGCTGGGTGGGCGGGTGGCTGGGTGGGTGGGTTGGCAGGTGGCTGGGCGGGTGGCTGGGTGGGTGGGTGGCTGGGTGGGTGGGTTGGCAGGTGGCTGGGTGGGTGGCTGGGTGGGCGGGTGGCTGGGTGGCTGGGCGGGTGGCTGGGTGGGTGGGTGGCAGGGCGGGCGGGCGGCTGGGTGGCTAGGTGGGTGGCTGGGTCGGTGGGTTGGCGGGTGGCTGGGTGGGTGGCCGGGTGGGCGGGCGGGTGGCTGGGTGGCCGGGCGGGTGGCTGGATTGGCGGGTGGCTGGGTGGGTGGCTGGGTGGGCGGGCGGTTGGCTGAATGGGCGGTTGGCTGGCTGGCTGGCTGGGTGGGTGACTGGTTGAGTGGTGCCGGACTTTAACGATGTGGTGAACAATGCCATGGGGGGAACGGCCAAATCCAATTGGCTATTACCCTCATGGCGCTTGTAGCCACCACAACGGCCAATGGGTGCTCTGGATGGGTGCGAGAGGCTGACAACCCCTCCACCTTCAATTTAACTACCGTGAAAACGTGTGCTAAATATCGAACTAAGCTCGTGTGAGAGGCCCCGGGTGGACAGGTGTCTATGACATCCCATGTTGGCGGAGCCAGGAGACTGAATCCGTACCCTCGGAGTTCCTCCAGAAATGGCAAAAAGCCACTGTCGGTGGCCACGTGGAATGTTCGAAAGCTCACTGCGGAAGAGAGGCTGCCACTCCTCTGTCGGGAGCTGGACTGGTACCGCCTGGATCTCTGCAGTATTCAGGAGGTCTGGTGGACTGGATCTGGCTCCTGCCATCATGAGGGGTGGACAGTCCTCTACTTGGGGCAGGAGACTGCGAAACAACAGGGAGTGGCTCTTCTTCTGAACAAAAGAATGAAGGGGACGTGGGAGCGTGGTGGTGAGGTGTGGGAAGTTGGAAGCCCCAGGCTACTGTGGGCTCACCTTCCCATTAACCAGAGGCAAGGAGTAGTGGTCATGTTACTTATGCCCCCATCGAAGATGAACATCAGTGGAGGGATGCAGGCAAGGCCAATGAGTTAGATGCTTTCAATGACCTCCTGTTACAGGTGCAAGCTAAAGTCGCCCCTCGGGATAGAGTCATCCTGTTGGATGACTTTAATGCCCGTGTGGTTCATGATGCTGGCAACTGGTCTGCAGTGATTAGAAGGTATGGGCCAGATCAGCTCAATAACAACGGTCGGAGGCTGCTAGACTTCTATGCAGCCCATGGGCTTGTAATTACCAACACACTGTCCTGGCATCGGCGCATCTACACCACATCATGGATGCACGCCGGGTCCAAGCAAAAACATTTACTGGACTATTTAATGATGGGTGTACACCCAGGCTCCCATTAAAACGCAGTGGCCTGGTTTCAGCTAGATAATGAAAGTTGCAAGCGAGAATTTCATCATCGATTGCAGCTGGGGTTGGCGTAGTCCCCCACGCCTCCTGTGACTCAAGCGGCTGCAATGGCTGCTTTGGGTACACGGTCCAAACCTCCTCAGAGACCCTGGCTGACGGAGGAGGTGTTCCGGCTGTCTGAGAAAAAGCGACAGGCCCACTCCCACCATCTACAGCTCCAGGTCTTCTCAGCCACGGTCATGCCCTCCCTTCTCTATGCTTGCGAAACGTGGATGACCCGAATGGAACATCTGCGCTGGTTAGAAACATTTAGGCTGACCTGACTAAGATAAATTCTGGGTTGAACCAGGCTGGATTGTGTTAAGAGTTCACAAATCCTTGAAAGATCTGGACAAAGTCCCATCATTGAGCTCCTCCGACAGACAAGGTTGCGTTGGCTGGGTCATGTAGCCCGCAAACCAAGCCACCTAATGCCTAAACAGCTTTTGTCTTGCCAGATAAAGGGGGCTAAACGGGCACGGCACGGGATAGAGAAGAGTGGACTTGCCAATGACCAGCGATGCCAAGAACAGCCTCTGTGAGTGAGTGAGTGAGTGGAAGGCTGAGTGAGTGGGGCAGTGAGTGGGTGAGTGAGTGGGTAGGTGGGTGGGTGAGTTTGTGAGTTACCGGTGGACGGAGTCTCTGAGCTCCCGATTCTCCGCTCTCTTCCTGGGGTTCACTTGCAGAGGGGGATGGACCTAACAACAACAACAACAACTCGCTCACCACTCACTTAATCACTCTCCATGCCACACACCAAGCCACCCAGCCACTCACCAACCAAGCTACCCACCAGGCCACACACCCACTCAGCCACCCACTCACTCAGCCACCCACCCACCCACTCAGCCACCCACTCACTCAGCCACCCACCCACTCAGCCATCAACACATCCACCCACCCACTGGCCCACACAACTACCCACCCACTCACCCACTCACTCACCAACCCAACCCTCCACCCACTCACCCACCCCTCCACCCACCTACTTACTCACCCACCCACCCCTCCACCCACTCACCTACCCACCTATATCCACCCACCGTGCACCGTGCGTTACGGGCTCTGTGTGCATCACCACCACAGCCGTGCCCACCTGTGGTAGTGATGCTGCCACTGCTGGCGCTGTCAATACCGCCACCACCACCGCTGCTGCTGCTGCCCTCTGGAGGTTGTGTCCCTGGCCCGGTCGCCTCCGGCTGCAATAACACCGGGAATCACCAGGGGGCAGTCCCAGCAAGGGGCAGTCTCAGCAGGGAGCAGCCCCAGCAGGGGGCAGCAGTGCTCATCACCGCCTCTGCTTTGGCAGCCGAGTTAGTGAGTGGGTGAGTGAGTGTCAGTGTGAGTGAGTGGGTGAGTGAGTGTCAGTGTGAGTGAGTGGGTGTCAGTGTGAGTGAGTGGGTGGGTGTCAGTGTGAGTGAGTGGGTGAGTGAGTGTCAGTGTGAGTGAGTGGGTGAGTGTCAGTGTCAGTGAGTGGGTGTCAGTGTGAGTGAGTGGGTGAGTGTGTGTCAGTGTGAGTGAGTAGGTGAGTGTCAGTGTGAGTGAGTGGGTGGGTGGGTGTCAGTGAGTAGGTGAGTGAGTGTCAGTGTGAGTGAGTGGGTGTCAGTGTGAGTGGGTGTGTGTCAGTGTGAGTGAGTGTGTGTCAGTGTGAGTGAGTGGGTGAGTGTCAGTGTGAGTAAGTGGGTGAGTGAGTGTCAGTGTGAGTGAGTGGGTGAGTGAGTGTCAGTGTGACTGAGTGGGTGAGCGAGTGTCAGTGTGAGTGGGTGAGCGAGTGAGCGAGCAAGCGAGTGAGTCACCTTGAAGCTGATCTGCCAAGCCAGCTCAAGAGCGAGTGAGCAAGCCAGCGAGTAAGTGAGCGAGCCAACGAATGAGTCACCGTGAAGCTAATCTGCTGAGCCAGCTCAAGAGTGAGTTAGCGAGTGAGCCAGGTGAGTGAGCCAGCCAGCGAGCGAGTCACCTTGAAGCTGATCTGCCGAGCCAGCTCAAGAGTGAGTGAGCGAGTGGGCTAGCCAGCGAGTGAGTCAGCCAGCGAGCGAGTGATTCACCTTGAAGCTGATCTGCCGAGCCAGCTCGTGAGCCTCGCTGTCGTCCGGGCTGGGCCCCTCGGCCGCCTCCGGCAGCGCCGCCCTCAAACGCTCCCCACAGCCCTCGCACACAAACTCTCTAGAGCTAGAGGGGGCACGGGAGGGGGGGGAGAGGTAAGGAGGGGGGCACAAGAGGGCACGGGGGGGGAGGTAAGTGGGGTGCACGGGGGGGTGGGGCACAATGGATGGTGAGAAAAAAAATACACCAGAACCACCACCACCTCCTTTACAACCTCTGCCACCTTTACCATCATCACCATCATCATCACCATCATCATCATCACCATCACCTCCCCCTGCACCACAACCATCACCATCACCACCTTCATCACTACCACCTCCTCCTCCTCTACCACCTCCACCACAACCACCATCATCATCACCACCACCACCACCTCACCACCACTACCCCCAAATTCTCCTAAACCGCTCCCTCCTAACCATCATCCATGACTACATCACCACTTGAACAACAACACCACTATTTTATTATCTCAACCACTATCATCTTATGAACAATTTGTATAATTGTTTAGTGAAATCGCTGGATGACACAGTGCGAGGCCGGCCTGGGAGAGCTACTGTGTTGTACATGTATAGAGACAGTGCGTGTGTGGAGACAGTGTGAGTGCAGGGACAGTGCGTGTGTCGAGACAGTGCGCGTGTGGAGATAGTGTGGGTGCAGGGACATTGTGTGGCCCAGTGATTATTACAGGGGTGGAGATTAATAGAGGGCAAGTTATGAGAAGGGGAAAACCTTCTGGAAATTTCGGGAGTAGGCTAGAGAGTTCGCGAAAGGGGACATGGCCTAGTGAGGGCCACGCCGGGGATAAAAGGAGGCGAGAGGCAAGGTTCAGGGCTGCCGTGGGATCGGGATCGACTGTTTTCACGCTGTCACTGTCTTCCCATCGTCGTTGTCTTCGCTTCGTCGCTGTCTTCGCGTCGTCGCTGTCGTCGCGTCGTCGCTGTCTTCGCTTCGTCGCTGTCTTCAGGTCGTCGCTGCCTTCGCGTCGTCGCCACTTGCCCAAGTTATCTGCGTGTCATCCCTGGCCAAGTTATGTGCGTGAAGCGCCCTAATTAAGAAATAAAAAAATCCTCCACAGTTCGCGTTGTCTGAGAGTCATGACCTCCTGCCAGCGGGCGTCCGACACTTCACGTGGCCTTAACGTGCACATAGCCTGTCACAAGCGTCGTGGTGACGTCCCACCACTTAGCGGCGAATGGCGGTTGTTGTTGTTGTGCGTGTATGTATGTGTGTATGTGTGTATGTACGTGTGTATGTATGAGTGTGTACGTGTGACACGTGTGCATGTTTGTGCGTGTGTACGTGCGTATGTATGAGTGTGTGCGTGTGCATGTTTGCGCGTGTGTACGTGTGTATGTATGAGTGTGTACGTGTGCGTGTGTACGTGTGCATGTTTGTGCGTGTGTGCGTACCGTTTGGCGAGCTGTCTCCGCTCCTCCGCTGAGTAGTCCAGGGAGCCGATGGCTCCCTCCCCCTTGGTCGGCATGAACCCAATCAGAGCGAGCAGCGCTGTGCGGACTGCACACACCACGCGCACACACACAGATCCATACACACAGATACATACAGATACACAGAGATACACACATGGATACATACACACAGATACACACACCCACAGATACATACAGAGATACATACGCAGATACACACAGGTACACACACCCACAGATACATACACACAGGTACACACACATACACACAGGTACACACACAAACACAGATACACACACACAGATACATGAACACACAGATACACCAATACCCGCCATTCACCACTAAGTGATGGTGACGTCATCACGGCGCCTGTGCCAGGCCAGGTGCACTTTGACGCCACAAAGTGTCGAAGGCTCGCTGACAGGTCAGGGGCCATCCATTTAGTACATACGCATGGAGTGGGGGGGGTTAACCCAAATGCGTACGCTTGCGTATGGGGCGTCTACTGACAATGTACATACGCATAGGAAATGAGGGGGGGGGGTGAAGCCTCGATAATAATTTGTCTACATTGGCCTTCAAATGAGTTAGATAGTCCGGCAATGGACTATGTTTGCTTAAACACGTTAATATTATTAATCCTTGATCGTTTCTTTGTGGATTAAATATCGGCCGTTATATAGGATTCGGGGGGGGGGGGGGGTGTCAAGTGTACATACGCAGGAGGGGGGGGGGTGTAAAAAGTATGCGTGCGTACAGGGAGGGGGGGAGGGGTCAATTTTTGACAGACTTTTGCGTACCTACGAAATGGATGGCCCCTCATGGGACAGACCCAGGTGCCATGGGTTGACTGACTGAGATGACTGGCCGATGCACCACCTGTGCCCCTTACTTTGCCAACTTGCTGTGCTTTAGCCGCCCGATGCTCTGCTCAATATTGTGAGCGTCGTTCCTCTGCCCTCAGTTGTTGTTGGAGGGCGACTGCCTCCAACTGCCCGGTAGCGTCCTTCACGAGCCTCCTCCATAGAGGCCGATCTTGACACCGCTGGTACCAGTTATCGGCAAGTCCACTAAGCTCCACATCCTCTTGTACCACATCACTCCATCTCTTCTCTAGCCCGTTCCATGCCTGCTTAACCCCCTCTATCCGGCCGTACAAAGGCTGTTTAGGCATGCGGTGGCTGGGCATGCAGGCTGCATGACCCAGCCAACGCAGCCTTGCCTGCCGGAAGAGCTCACCGATGGGACTTTGTCCACATCTTTCAAGGATTTGTGAGCTCCTCAAACAAACCAGCCTGGTTAAACCCAGGAAGGATCGTAGGCAGGCCAGCCTAAATGTTTCTAACTGGCGAAGATGCTCCATTAGGGGAGCGACAGACCAGGTAGCTTGCACACAGCATTACACAACCGATGAAAAGATGTCGCTCGACTGATTCTGAGTGAGGCCTCTGCTGTCAAACCGGAGCCTGTCATGAGCACACTGCCCAGGTATGGGAAACTCTCCACTCTCTCCACAACTGCCCTATCACCAATTGGGAGTTGTGGAGGTGGAGTGTCTGATGGTACAAAATACCCAGACAGGTGCTTAGTTTTGGTGGGGCTGATGGTAAGGCCCCACACCTCTTAGTGGCAAGCTCCAGGAGTGCCTCCAACTCCTCCTCTGAGTGAGCAGCAATCACCAGATCATCATACTCAGATATACATACATATTACAGATACACACACACAAAGACACACGAAGATATGCATATGCATCTAAATCCATGTATACTACACACAAACCATGCTTGAGTGGGTGAGTGGGTGAGTGGGTGAGTGGGTGAGTGAGTAGGTGAGTGGGTGGGTGAGTGGGTGGGTGAGTGGGTGGGTGAGTGGGTGGGTTGGTGAGTGAGTGGGTGAGTGGGTTGGTGAATAAGTGGATGGGTGGGTGGGTGAGTGAGTAGGTGGGTGAGTTGGTGGGTTGGTGAGTGAGTGGGTGAGTTGGTGAGTCAGTAGATGGGTGGTTGGGTGAGTGAGTAGGTGAGTAGATGGGTAGGTGAGTGGGTGGGTGAGTGGTTTGGTGAGTAAGTGGATGGGTGGGTGGGTGAGTGAGTAGGTGAGTGGGTGGGTGAGTGAATGAGGTGAATTTATGAGTGAGTGGGTGGGTGAGTGAGTAGGTGAGTGGGTGAGTGAGGTGAGTTGGTGAGTGGGTGGGTGAGTGAGTGAGGTGAGTTGATGAGTGAGTGGGTGGGTGAGGTGAGTTGATGAGTGAGTGGGTGAGTGAGTCTCACTGCTCCATGAAGGTTGCCAGGTCTCGGGGTGGTGGCCAGAAATGCTGAGGCAGATTTTCTTCCCGACCTCAAACCTCCCGCTCGCCTATACAGAGATGTACACACACAGAGACAACAACAACAACCGCCATTCGCCACTAAGTGGCGGTGACGTCACCACGACGCTTGTGCCAAGCCATGTGCACCTTGAGGCCACGTGAAGTGTCGAACGCCCGCTGGCAGGAGGTCACGGGGCAGACCCAGGTGCCACGGGTCGACTGACTGAGATGACTGGCTGATGCACCACCTGTGCCCCCTAATGTGCCAACTTAATGTGCTTTAGCCACCCGGCGCTCCGCTCGTTGTTGTGAGCGTCGCTCCTCCGCCCTCCGTTGTTATTGGAGGGCGACTGCCTCCAACTGCCCAGTAGCGTCCTTCACGAGCCTCCTCCACAGAGGCCGATCTTGACACCGCTGGTACCAGTCATCGGCAAGTCCACTCAGCTCCACGTCCTCCTGTACCACATCACTCCATCTCTTCTCTAGCCTGTGCCGCGCCCGTTTAGTCCCCTCGATCTGGTCGAACAAAAGCTGTTTAGGCATGCGGTGGCTGGTTATGCGGGCTACATGACCCAGCCAACGCAGCCTTGCCTGCCGGAGGAGCTCACCGATGGGACTTTGCCCAGATCTTTCAAGGATTTGTGAGCTCCTCACACAATCCAGCCTGGTTAAACCCAGGATGGATCGTAGGCAGGCCAGCCTAAATGTTTAGAACCGGCGAAGATGCTCCATTCGGTGGGTCCACGTTTCGCAAGCGTAGAGAAGGGAGGGAATGACTGTAGCCGAGAAGACCCGAAGCTTCGTGCGGAGCGACAGACCAGGTAGCTTCCACACAGCGTTACGCAACCGATGAAAAGTTAATGCCGCTCGACTGATTCGGAGTCAGACCTCTGCTGTTAAACCGGAGCCGGTCATGAGCACACTGCCCAAAGGTAGACACACACAGGTAGACACACACAGGTAGACACACACAGGGAGTCATACGCAGGTCATCACACACCAAGGCCATAATTATAATATTTCTTGGGGGGGCCACATCCCCCCAAATATTCAAATATGCTCAAAAGGTCCCCCCCCAAAAATGTATATAAAATAGATTTATGTTCATATTATTGTGCCATTACATACAATGAAACAAGAAAAGGTAAAAAAAGAAAAAAACAGAGCAATGTAATGCAATACACTATTAGACATTATTGTAAAAAAAATAATAAAAAGTCCATCCTATGTGTTAGTGCATTTTTTGAAATTTTCGGCAGGAAATGGCAAGAAATTCGTTTTCAAATCTAGATTTTTTTTTTATGACCCCCTGGAAGATTTGGTCCCCCCCAATGTTGACTCAATGGCTACGGCCTTGTCACAAAGATAAAGATCCCCGTATAGCCTTAACAGACTGTAAGGGCAAGTGCTGTTAGCGAGCACCTATGAAGGCCGGCACGGCACACGAGGGGGTGGGTGGCCAACACCACGCCCGGCCGCCTTTGTCTCCCTAGTGGCGATGTTTACACATCGCACCAGGTACTCATTTGAGGCCGAGTCGACCTAGGGGAGGCCCAGGACCGGTTCAGATAATCGTCACTGGTGTTGGCCATGAGAGGGAATCGAACCCGGGTCGCCAGGTTTGTAGCGCAGCGCGCTAACCGCTACACCACCGCTCCCCCCAATGTTGACTCAATGGCTACGGCCTTGTCACACACACGTAGACACACGCAGGTCGACACACACAGACAGACAGGCAGATTCACCCGGTGTGTGCCCCCACCGTGAGCATGATGATGCTGGGCGGCCGCATGGGGTACTCTGGGGGCAGGATGATGCGGCCGTGGTATATGCCGCCCTCGAAGTCCGAGTCCGGGGGTCCCCTCACCGAGAAGTGCCACTCAAACAGATTATCCTGCCTCGCCCGGACATGTGGGGACACGCGGGGGGACAGGGGGAGACAGCAGGAGGCACAGTGACACGCGGAGAGACACAGGGAGACACAGGGACACAGGGAGACAGGGGGAGACAGGGAGAGACAAAGAAAGACACAGGGAGATGCAGGGACACGCAGGGACACACAGGGAGACAGGGGGAGATGCAGGGACACGCAGGGAGACAGGGGGACATCAGCACCAACACCACCACCCTTACCCACATTCATCACCACAATCATTTACCACCACCATCATCATCAACAACAACCGCAATTCGCCACTAAGTGGCGGTGACGTCAAGGTGCACATTGCCTGGCACAAACCATCATCATCACCACCGCCAACACCATCACCACCATCATCGTCCTCTGAGACGAAGACGACGATGATGACGATGACCCACAAGATCCCACCATGAGGAGTAGGACAAACCGCAGGCACGGAGCACAAAGGCCGCAGAGAGATGTCCACTACCAACTACGGCGGACTGTCGATTGTCAGCGTGCGCTTTATCCGACTTGCAGATTAACCGGGGACCCTTGAGATTTTGACACGTATTAATAACCCGTGGGATTTTCCGTTGAGCCAAAATCAATAACCTGAACACAGTTATGCAACGCTGTTATCCTCAGAAGCGATCATTACAAGTCACGCACGGTGCTTCAATCGAACGAATACACTGCTGCTCCGATTAATCCGAAATTCACGCGATCGCCTCTACAGTACAGTAGGTGCCAGTGGGTGGCTGAGTTTAATTGATGTCTGATTGGCTGTGGCTCTGCAATCATCCACTCAGTGGGCTGAGTTTGATTGATGTCTGATTGGCTGTGGCTCTGCAATCATCCACTCAGTGGGCTGAGTTTTATTGATGTCTGATTGGCTGTAGCTCTGCAATCATCCACTCAGTGGGCTGAGTTTGATTGATGTCTGATTGGCTGTAGCTCTGCTATCATCCACTTAGTGGGCTGAGTTTTATTGATGTCTGATTGGCTGTGGCTCTGCAATCATCCACTCAGTGGGTGGAGCCTTCTTGCGCAGGGAAGTGTTATTATCACCGAGAAGGCGCATCGATTGGTCGGTCGGTTGTTCGTATTCGTTCTCAATTTTCTCAACTTGAACATAATTTAACACCGAACGTTAGTGGTTTTAGGCATAGAGGATCCGAGGAAAATGGTTATGTTCGTTGGATTATCCGCGATTTTGAATTATCCGCGGGCGTCCATCCTCCCCGTCATTAGTGCCGATAATCGAGAGTCCGACCGCGTTACCTAAGCTCCGTCTTGCTCTACGTGCGAGCGAAGGCGTTATAGGTCCGATTAACCGGAGTTGCTTTATCCGCGTGGGAGAGGACGCCTGAGTACCCGGGAAGAACCCGTGCCTCATGTGAGAGGTGGGGGTGGGGGGGAACGCTATTCTACTACACCACTATACTAATATTCACTACGATACACTACACAATACACTCCACTATACACAATACTGCTATACACCACACTATATTCAATTGAAAAATAATTTCTTTAGAACTCCTTGTTGTTGTGTTTCATTTGTTGTCCTTCCACCCCACGCACTCCGATTGGCCACGGTCAGCTACGTGAGGTGGTGCGATAGAAGTTCCAACACATGTCCAGCGTAGCCACCGCACGCCTGTGTTGTACTGCACTCGTGTGCCCCCCCCTTCCCCACGCCCCAAGTCACCTCGAGTGGCTGAGCAAAGTAGTGCTGAGTGGGCTCCCTCAGCTCCTGCGCCTCCTTCATCAGTCGCTTCACGGCTGAGATGGGCGGGGAGGGACATGGAGAGACACGCGGAGACACGGGGAGACAAGGGGAGACAGAGAAAGAAGGGGAGACACCAGGTTACAGAGAGACAAGGAGAGACGCGGGGAGACACAGGGAGACACAGGGAGACACACAGAGACATGGTTACAGAGGGAGACACAGAGAGACGGGGAGACAAGGCGAGACACAGAGAGACGTGGGGAAACACAGAGAGACACGGGGAGACACAGAGACACGGGGAGACACAGAGACATGGTTACAAAGGGAGACACAGAGAGACGGAGAGACAAGGCGAGACACAGAGAGACACAGAGAAAGAAGGGGAGACACCAGGTTACAGAGAGACAAGGAGAGACGCGGGGAGACCCAGGGAGACACAGGGAGACACACAGAGACATGGTTACAGAGGGAGACACAGAGAGACGGAGAGACAAGGCGAGACACAGAGAGACATGGGGAAACACAGAGAGACACGGAGAGACACGGGGAGACACAGAGAGACACAGAGAGACATGGTTACAGAGGGAGACACAGAGAGCCGGAGAGACAAGGCGAGACACAGAGAGACATGGGGAAACACAGAGGGACACGGGGAGACAGAAAAACACAGGGAAACACAGGCAGACACAGAGAGACACAGGGAGACACAGGGAGACACAGAGAGACACAGAGAGACAAGGCGAGACACAGAGAGACATGGGGAAACACAGAGAGACACGGGGAGACACAGAGACACAGGGAGACACAGGTAGACACAGAGAGACAAGGTTACAGAGGGAGACGCAGAGAGACACGGGGAGACACAGAGAGACACAGGGAGAGACAGGGAGACACAGAGAGACACGGGGAGACAGAGAGACACGGGGAGACACAGGGAGACACAGGGAGACACAGAGAGACACGGGGAGACACAGGGAGACACAGGGAGACACAGGGAGACACAGAGAGACACGGGGAGACACGGGGAGACAAGGGGAGACACCAGGGTACAGAGAGACAAGGAGAGATTCGGGGAGACACGGGGAATCATGGGGAGACACAGGGAGACACAGAGAGACAAGGTTACAGAGGGAGACACAGGCAGACACACAGTGTGATACATTCTACACACATAGGCAAAGATCTCCCGTATAGCCTCTAACAGACTGAAGGGGCAAGTGCTGTTAGTGAGCTGCACCAATGAAGGTCGGCAAGGTACACGAGGGGGTAGGGGGTAGCCAGCTCCACGCCCGGCCACCTTTGTCTCCCTAGTACAGCACTGCTGTTTCACACTGCACCAGGTACTCATTTAGGGCTGAGTTGACCGAGGGGAGGCCCAGAACCGGTTGAGATGATGGCTGTCGCTGGTTCGTAGCGTGACCCGCTAACCGTGAACACAAACACACTCACGTTGAGTAACATCATCACCATCATCACCCGCATCACCATCACCACCACCATCATCACCCCAATAACTACCACCACCATCATCACACTCATCATCCCCATCATCACCTCCAATACTACCACCACCATCACCCCCATCACCACCATCACTACCATCATCACCACCATCACTACCATCATCACCACCATCACCCCCATCACCACCACCATCACTACCATCATCAACATCATCACCCCCATTACCCCCATCACCACCACCATCACTACCATCATCACCCGCATCACCATCACCCCCATCACCACCACCATCATTCACCCCATAACCACCACCACCATCATCACACTCATCATACCCATCATCACCCCCAATACTACCACCATCACCCCCATCACCACCACCACCATCACTACCATCATCACCATCATCACCCCCCATTACTACCACCCCCATCACCACCACCACCACCCTCATTACTACCACAACCATCACCCCCATTACTACCACCCCCATCACCACCACCACCCTCATTACTACCACAACCATCACCCCCATTACTACCACCACCATCACCCCCATCACCACCACCATCACTACCATCATCACCCGCATCACCATCACCCCCATCACCACCATCACCACCACCATCACCACCACCATTATCACCACCATCATCACCCCCATCATCACCCGCATCACCATCATCAACACCATCACCCCCATCACCACCACCACCCCCCATCACCACCACCACCTCCATCACCACCACCATCATTACCCCCATTACTACCACATCACTCCCATCACCACCCTCATCACCACCCCCATCACCATCACAACCACCATCCCCATCACCACTACAACCCACATCACCATCACCACCATCACCACCACCCCCATCACCACCCCCATCAGCACCACCCCCATCCCCACCCCCCCATCATCATCACCACCATCACCACCACCCCCATCACCACCACCCCCATCACCACCCCCCCATCACCACCCCCATCACAACCACCACAACCACCGCCACCCCCATCACCGCCACCCCCATCACCACCACCCCCATCACCACCACCCCCCCCCCCCCATCAGCACCACCCCCATCAGCACCACCCCCATCACCATCACCACCACCACCACCCCCATCACCACCATCACCACCACCCCCATCACCACCACCATCACCACCCCCAATCACCATGACCACCATCGCCACCACCATCACCACCACCCCCATCACCACCACCATCACCACCACCCCCATCACCACCACCATCACCACCCCCCATCACCATCACCACCATCGCCACCACCATCACCACCACCATCCCCCCCCCATCACCACCCCCATCACCACCACAACCACCACCACCCCCATCATCACCACCCCCATCACCACCATCCCCACCCCCCCATCACCCCCACCACCCCCATCACCACCGCCACCCCCATCACCACCACCCCCCCATCACCACCCCCATCACCACCACCACCCCCATCACCACCCCCATCACCATCACCACCACCACCACCCCCCCATCACCACCACCACCACCCCCATCACCACCCCCATCACCACCACCACCACCCCCATCACCACCTGGGCTCCTCAGGCTGTAGCGGCTCTCCATGATCTCCTCCGCCTCCTCCTCGAAACTCTTCGCGAGGAGCCGTGGCGCTCCAGACTACAACACAGCTGCTGGTGGTGGTGGTGGTTGTGGTAGTGGTGGTGGTAGTGTGGTGGTGGTAGTGTGGTGGTAGTGTGGTGGTGGTGGTAGTGTGGTGGTTGTGTAGTGGTGGTGGTTTAGATGGTTGTGGTGGTGGATGTGATGGTATTGTGGTGGTAGTAGTGGTGGTGGTAGTGGTTGTAGTGGTAGCAGTGGTAGTAGTGTGGTGGTGGTAGTGGTGTGGTGGTTATGATGGGTAAGGGGTGGTGGTTGTAGTAGTGGTAGTGATGGTGGTTAAGGGGTAGTGGTGGTAGTGTGGTTGTGATGTGGTGGTGGTGGTATTGTGGTTAGGGGGTCGTAGTGGTGGTGGTGGTTGAAGTGGTTGACGTGGTGGTGGTGATGGTATTGTGGTGGTAGTAGTAGTGGTGGTGGTAGTGGTGGTGGTTGTGATGGTTGTGGTGGTTAGGGGGTCGTGGTTGGTGGTGGTTGACGTGGTGGTGATGGTATGGTGGTGGTTGTAGTGGTGGTGGTTGATGTGGTGGTAGTAGTAGTGGTGGTTGTAGTGGTTGACGTGGTGGTGGTGATGATATTGTGGTGGTGATGGTATGGTGGTGGTGGTAGTAGTAGTGGTGGTTGTCGTAGTGGTGGTTGTTGTAGTGGTGGTGGTTGACGTGGTGGTAGTAGTAGTGGTGGTTATAGTGGTTGACGTGGTGGTGGTGATGGTATTGTGGTGGTGGTAGTAGTAGTGGTGGTTGTTGTAGTGGTGGTGGTTGACGTGGTGGTGGTTGACGTGGTGGTGGTTGACGTGGTGGTGGTTGACGTGGTGGTGGTTGACGTGGTGGTGGTTGACGTGGTGATGGTGATGGTATGGTGGTGGTGGTTGTTGTAGTGGTGGTTGTTGTAGCGGTGGTGGTTGACGTGGCCTTTCCCGATGACGGAGGCGGCGGGGTCCTCGCGGCGCCGAGGTGGCCGCGGCGCGCGCCTGAAAATAATAAATTATTAAATAACTCGAGCGCATAAATTAATTAAATTAATAAATTTTGATAATTATGTGGCAGAATGTGACCTGTTTAACATAAATAAGTTCGGACGTTGCGGCTTTGTTATTGTTATACAGGGGGGGACAAAAGTAAGGACATATAGTTTGTTATTGTTATAACAAACCTATGTTGAAGCTCCCATAGTGACCACAATATGGGAGTCTGAGTGATTAACACCGAAGCCTATGGGAGCCTCGCTGATTAACACTGAACCCTATAGGAGTCTCAATGATTAACACTGAACCCTATGGGAGCCTCACTGATTAACAGTGAACCCTATGGGAGCCTCAGTGATTAACACTGAACCCTATGGGAGTCTCAGTGATTAACACTGAAGCCTATGGGAGCCTCAGTGATTAACACCGAAGCCTATGGGAGCCTCACTGATTAACACTGAACCCTATAGGAGTCTCAATGATTAACACTCAACCCTATGAGAGCCTCACTGATTAACAGTGAACCCTATGGGAGCCTCAGTGATTAACACTGAACCCTATGGGAGTCTCAGTGATTAACACTGAACCCTATGGGAGCCTCAGTGATTAACACTGCACCCTATGGGAGCCTCGGTGATTAACACGAACCCTATGGGAGCCTCAGTGATTAGCACGAACCCTATCGGAGCCTCAATGATTAATATTGAACCCTATGGGAGCCTCGGTGATTAACACTTGTCCCTATCGGAGCCTCAATTATTAATATTGAACCATATGGGAGCCTCACTGATTAACAGTGAACCCTATGGGAGCCTCACTGATTAACAGTTAACCCTATGGGAGCATCACTGATTAACAGTGAACCCTATGGGAGCCTCACTGATTAACAGTGAACCCTATGGAAGCCTCACTGATTAACAGTGAACCCTATGGGAGCCTCACTGATTAACAGTGAACCCTATGGGAGCCTCACTGATTAACAGTGAACCCTATGGGAGCCTCAGCGATTTACACTGAACCCTATGGGAGCCTCAGTGATTTACACTGAACCCTATGAGAGCCTCAGTGATTAACACTGAACCCTAAGAGAGCCTCACTGATTAACAGTGAACCCTATGGGAGCCTCAATGATTAACACTGAACCCTATGGGAGCCTCAGTGATTAACACTGAACCCTATGGGAGCTTCAGTGATTAACACTGAACCCTATGGAAGCCTCGTTGATTAAAACCGAACGCTATGGGAGCCTCACTGATTAACACCGAACCCTATGGACCCTCAGTGATTAACACAGAACCCTATGGGAACCTCACTGATTAACACGAACCCTATGGGAGCCTCTGTGATTAACACTGAACCCTATGGGAGCCTCACTGATTAACACGAACCCTATGGGAGCCTCTGTGATTAACACATGAACCCTATGGGAGCCTCAGTGATTAACAGTGAACCCTATGGGAGCCTCAGTGATTAACGGTGAACCCTATGGGAGCCTCAGTGATTAACAGTGAACCCTATGGGAGACTCACTGATTAACACAGAACCCTATGGGAGCCTCAGTGATTAACACTTGACCCTATGGGAGCCTCACTGATTAACACGAACCCTATGGGAGCCTCAATGATTAACACTTGACCCTATGGGAGCCTCTGTGATTAACACAGAACCCTATGGGAGCCTCACTGATTAACACGAACCCTATGGGAGCCTCAATGATTAACACTTGACCCTATGGGAGCCTCAATGATTAACACTGAACCTTTGGGAGTCTCGGTGATTAACACTGAACCATATGGGAGTCTCAGTGATTAGCATTTAACACTATGGGAGCCCTAGCGACTAACTTTGAACCCTTTGGGAGCATTAGTGATTTAAACTGGAGCATATGGATCCTCAGTGATTAATATTGAACCTCATGGGAGCCTCAGTGATCAACACCGAACCCTATAAGAGTCTCAGTGATGAACATTTAACCCTATGGGAGCCTCACTGATTAACACTGAACCCTATGGGAGCCTCTGTGATTAACACATGAACCCTATGGGTGCCTCACTGATTAACACCGAACCCTATGGGGACCTCAGTGATTAACACTGAACCCTATGGGAGCCTCACTGATTAACACGAACCCTATGGGAGCCTCTGTGATTAACACCGAACCCTATGGGAGCCTCACTGATTAACACGAACCCTATGGGAGCCTCTGTGATTAACACATGAACCCTATGGGAGCCTCAGTGATTAAGACTGAACCATATGGGAGTCTCAGTGATTAACAGTGAACCCTATGGGAGCCTCAGTGATTAACACTGAACCCTATGAGAGCCTCAGTGATTAACATTTAACCCTATGGGGCCCTCAATAATTAACACTGAATCATATAGGAGCCACATACATTAACACGGAAACCTATGAGAGTTTCAGTGATAAACACTTAGCCCTAAGCCTTAGTCATTAACACAGACCCCTATGGGAGCCTCAGGAATTAACATTGAACCCTATGGGCGCCTCAATGATTAACACTGAACCCTATGGGAGCCTCAGTGGTTAACACTGAACCCTATGGGAGCCTCACTGATTAACACTGAACCCTAAGGGAGCCTCACTGATTAACACGAACCCTATGGGAGCCTCTGTGATTAACACTGAACCCTATAGGAGCCTCACTGATTAACACGAACCCTATGGGAGCCTCTGTGATTAACACTGAACCCTATGGGAGCCTCAGTGATTAATACTGAACCCTATGGGAGCCTCAGTGATTAACAGTGAACCCTATGGGAGCCTCAGTGATTAACACTGAACCCTGTGGGAGCCTCTGTGATTAAACTGTGAACCTTATGGGAGCCTCAGTGATTAACACTGAAGCTTATGGAAGCCACAGTGATTAACAGTGAACCCTATGGGAGACTCACTGATTAACACTCAACCCTATGGGAGCCTCAGTGGTTAACACTGAACCCTATGGGAGCCCCAGTGATTAAGGAACCCTAAGGGAGCCTTTGTGATTAAAAGTGAACCCTATAGGAGCCTCTGTGATTAACAGTGAACCCTATGGGAGCCTCAGTGATTAACAGTGAACCATATGGGAGCCCCAGTGATTAAGTGAACCATAAGGGAGCCTCTGTGATTAACAGAGAACCCTATAGGAGCCTCTGTGATTAACAGTGAACCCTATGGGAGCCTCAATGATTAACACCTGACCCCTATGGGAGTCTTGGTGATTAACACTGAACCATATGGGAGTCTCAGTGATTAGCATTAAACACTATGGGAGCCCTAGCGACTAACATTGAACCCTTTGGGAGCATCAGTGATTTAAACTGAAGCATATGGATCCTCAGTGATTAATATTTAACCTCATGGGAGCCTCAGTGATCAACACCGAACCCTATGGGAGCCTCAATGATTAACACTGAACCCTATGGGAGCCTCAGTGATTAATACTGAACCCTATGGGAGCCTCAGTGATTAATACTGAACCCTATGGGAGTCTCAGTGATTAACACTGAACCCTATGGGAGCCTCAGTGATTAATACTGAACCCTATGGGAGCTTCAGTGATTAACACCGAACCCTATGAGAGTTTCAGTGATAAACACATAGCCCTAAGCCTTAGTCATTAACACAGACCCTATGGGAGCCTCAGTAATTAACATTGAACCCTATGGGCGCCTCGCTGATTAATAATGAACCTTATGGGAGCCTCTGTGATTAACAGTGAACCCTATGGGAGCCTCAATGATTAACACCTGACCCCTATGGGAGTCTTGGTGATAAACACTGAACCATATGGGAGTCTCAGTGATTAGCATTAAACACTATGTGAGCCCTAGCGACTAACATTGAACCCTTTGGGAGCATCAGTGATTTAAACTGAAGCATATGGATCCTCAGTGATTAATATTTAACCTCATGGAAGCCTCAGTGATCAACACCGAACCCTATGGGAGCCTCAATGATTAACACTGAACCCTATGGGAGCCTCAGTGATTAATACTGAACCCTATGGGAGCCTCAGTGATTAATACTGAACCCTATGGGAGTCTCAGTGATTAACACTGAACCCTATGGGAGCCTCAGTGATTAATACTGAACCCTATGGGAGCTTCAGTGATTAACACCGAACCCTATGGGAGCCTCAGTGATTAACACTGAACCCTATGGGAGCCTCAATGATTAATACTGAACCCTATGAGAGCTTCAGTGATTAACACCGAACCCTATGAGAGTTTCAGTGATAAACACATAGCCCTAAGCGTTAGTCATTAACACAGACCCTATGGGAGCCTCAGTAATTAACATTGAACCCTATGGGAGCCTCGCTGATTAATAATGAACCTTATGGGAGCCTCTGTGATTAACAGTGAACCCTATGGGAGCCTCAGTGATTATCAGTGAACCATATGGGAGCCCCAGTGATTAACAATGAACCCTAAGGGAGCCTCTGTGATTAACAGAGAACCCTATAGGAGCCTCTGTGATTAACAGTGAACCCTATGGGAGCCTCAATGATTAACACTTGACCCTATGGGAGTCTCGGTGATTAACACCGAACCCTATGAGAGCCTCAGTGATTAACATTTAACCCTATGGGGGCCTCAATAACACTGCATCATATAGGAGCCGCAGACATTAACACTGAACCCTATGAGAGTTTCAGTGATAAACACTTAGCCCTAAGCCTCAGTCATTAACACAGACCCGAATGGGAGCCTCACTGATTAACAGTGAACCCTATGGGAGCCTCACGGATTAATAGTGAACCCTATGGGAGCCTCACTGATTAACTGTGAACCCTATGGGAGCCTCAGTGATTTACACTGAACCTTATGGGACTATCAGTGATTTTAATTGAACCCTATGGGAGCCCGGTGATTAACATTGAACCCTATAGGTACGGGATGTTGTGTAAGTGCCACGTGTCATTGAAACCTAAGGATTGCGCCACGTGGCCCCTCCTCCCCACCAACCCACGCCCCGCACTCCGCAAAGCAAACTCCCTCCGCTTTCGATTGGCTAATCTTGCGACACGTGGCGCTCGCCGGGACCAATGGGAGCGTTCCTTTTGCAGTGAGGGACGGGGATGAGGGGTGGAGGGGAGGGGCGAGTGGTGGATTCCCCCCTCCCCGCATTGTGGACCAATGGGAGTCTCCCATTGGCAGTCCGAGGGGAGGGGAGAGTGGGGGACAGAAGGGATGGGTGAGTGGGGGATTTACTCTGTGCGGACCAATGAGAGCGTCCCATCTGCAGTGGGAGGGGCTAATCGGGGTGGAGGGGAGGGGCGAACCGGTGATCCGCAATTTGTCGACCAATGGGAGCGTCCGATCTGCAGTGGGAGGGGCTAGTGGGGGTGGTGGAGGGGAGGGGCGAGCGGGGGGGGGTGAGAGCCGCCATTGTTTAAGGAAGACGCGGAGTTGATGGTCTGGAGGAGTTGTCTCTGGCGCAGTGAAGACTGCAGAGTGGAGACTCGTAGAGTGTGAAGACACGTAGGGTGTGAAGACTCGTAGAGTGTGTAGACTGCACACTAGTAGAGTGTAGAGCCTAGTGTAGAGTGGTCTCTGCGTGTCGTGCTGCTGCTGCTGCTTGCCATGGCCTCGCCTCCGAAGGAGCACCCCGACCTCAAGGGCGGACATCTCCCCGCGGGTAGCGACACGGGCCGCGAGCCCTCCTCTCTGTTGTTGTTGTTGTTGTCAGCAACGTGGGGAGTGTTGTTGTTGTGCATAACGTGGAGTGTTGTTGTTGTGCATAACGTGGAGTGTTGTTGTGCATAACGTGGAGAGTGTTGTTGTTGTGTTCAGCAACGTGTGGAGTGTTGTTGTGGTCACGTGGGGAGTGTTGTTGTGCATAACGTGGGGAGTGTTGTTGTGCATAACGTGGGGAGTGTTGTTGTTGTGGTCACGTGGGGAGTGTTGTTGTTGTGACCAACGTGGGGAGTGTTGTTGTGGTCACGTGGGGAGTTTGTTGTTGTGGTCACGTGGGGAGTGTTGTTGTTGTGACCAACGTGGGGAGTGTTGTTGTGGTCACGTGGGGAGTTTGTTGTTGTGGTCACGTGGGGAGTGTTGTTGTTGTGACCAACGTGGGGAGTGTTGTTGTGGTCAGCAATGTGGGGAGTGTTGTTTTGTTGTTGTTGTGGTCACGTGGGGAGTGTTGTTGTTGTGGTCACGTGGGGAGTGTTGTTGTTGTGGTCACGTGGGGAGTGTTGTTGTTGTCAGCAATGTGGGGAGTGTTGTTGTTGATGTGGTCACGTGGGGAGTGTTGTTGTGGTCACGTGGGGAGTGTTGTTGTTGTCAGCAACGTGGGGAGTGTTGTTGTTGTGGTCACGTGGGGAGTGTTGTTGTTGTCAGCAATGTGGGGAGTGTTGTTGTTGATGTGGTCACGTGGGGAGTGTTGTTGTGGTCACGTGGGGAGTGTTGTTGTTGTCAGCAACGTGGGGAGTGTTGTTGTTGTGGTCACGTGGGGAGTGTTGTTGTTGTGGTCACGTGGGGAGTGTTGTTGTTGTGAGCAACGTGGGGAGTGTTGTTGTTGTGGTCACGTGGGAAGTGTTGTTGTTGTTGTGGTCACGTGGGGAGTGTTGTTGTTGTTGTGGTCACGTGGGGAGTTGTAGTTGTCATAGGGCGCTGCTGCAGCTCCCCGCTACGAACAGCACTTGCCCCAACAGCCTGATGGAGGCTACACGGGGGATCTTTGTTGTATGGCGAGGTGTTAACTACCTCGCCTGGTATGCAGGAGGTCGTGGGTTCGATCCACACCCTGTGATGACGCCGGCTGCTTCTACTGTGTAGTTGGAGTCTGCGTCTCTCTCGCTACCCGTGGTCGCGTGGATTATCACACATCTAGATGATGATTTGGCTGCCGTGTTCTACATTCACACGTGGTGATGATGATGATGATGGTGAAGATGTCAGCCACTTGGTTGAGCTGTCATTTGAGATGGCCAGGTAGCTTCTGAAAACCATCTACTTAGCTCGGTGTGCCTTACCTGGTAACGTAAACAAATAAATAGTTTTTATACCCATAGACTCGCACAGAGATGTATAGATTCTTACTGAGAGCCATAGATTCGCACTGAGAGCCATAGACTCACACACTGAGAGCCATAGACTCACACACTGAGAGCCATAGACTCACACACTGAGAGCCATAGACTCACACACTGAGAGCCATAGACTCACACACTGAGAGCCATAGACTCACACACTGAGAGCCGTAGACTCACACACTGAGAGCCATAGACTCACACACTGAGAGCCGTAGACTCACACACTGAGAGCCGTAGACTCACACACTGAGAGCCGTAGACTCACACACTGAGAGCCATAGACTCACACACTGAGAGCCGTAGACTCACACACTGAGAGCCATAGACTCACACACTGAGAGCCATAGACTCACACACCGAGAGCCATAGACTCACACACTGAGAGCCATAGACTCACACTGAGAGCCATAGACTCACACTGAGCCATAGACTCACACACTGAGCCATAGACTCACTCAGAGAGCCATAGACTCACACACTGAGAGCCGTAGACTTACACTGGGAGCCATAGACTCACTCTGAGAGCCATAGACTCACTCTGAGAGCCATAGACACACACTGAGAGCCATAGACTCGCACACTGAGATCCATAGACTCGCACACTGAGAGCCATAGACTCACACACTGAGAGCCATAGACTCACTCTGAGAGCCATAGACTCACTCTGAGAGCCGTAGACTCACTCTGAGAGCCATAGACACAGAATGAGAGCCATAGACTCAGACTGAGAGCCATAGACTCAGACTGAGAGCCATAGACTCAGACTGAGAGCCATAGACTCAGACTGAGAGCCATAGACTCAGACTGAGAGCCATAGACTCAGACTGAGAGCCATAGACTCAGACTGAGAGCCATAGACTCAGACTGAGAGCCATAGACTCAGACTGAGAGCCATAGACTCACTCTGAGAGCCATAGACACACACTGAGAGCCATAGACTCAGACTGAGAGCCATAGACTCAGAATGAGAGCCATAGACTCACACTGAGAGCCATAGACTCACACTGAGAGCCATAGACTCACACTGAGAGCCATAGACTCACACTGAGAGCCATAGACTCACACTGAGAGCCATAGACTCACACTGAGAGCCATAGACTCACTCTGAGAGCCATAGACTCACTCTGAGAGCCATAGACTCACTCTGAGAGCCATAGACTCACACTGAGAGCCATAGACTCACACTGAGAGCCATAGACTCACACAGAGAGCCATAGACTCACACTGAGAGCCATAGACTCACACTGAGAGCCATAGACTCACACTGAGAGCCATATACTCACACTGAGAGCCATATACTCACACTGAGAGCCATAGACTCACACTGAGAGCCATAGACTCACACTGAGAGCCATAGACTCACACTGAGAGCCACAGACTCACACACTGAGAGCCGTAGACTCACTGTGAGAGCCATAGACTCACACAGAGAGCCACAGACTCACTGAGAGCCACAGACTCACACTGAGAGCCACAGACTCACACTGAGAGCCATAGATTCACACTGAGAGCCATAGACTCACACTGAGAGCCATAGACTCACTCTGAGAGCCATAGACTCACACTGAGAGCCATAGACTCACTCTGAGAGCCATAGACTCACACACTGAGAGCCATAGACTCACAGTGAGAGCCATAGACTCACACACTGAGAGCCATAGACTCACACACTGAGAGCCATAGACTCGCACAGAGAGCTATAGACTCGCACAGAGAGCCATAGACTCACACTGAGAGCCATAGACTCACACTGAGAGCCATAGACTCGCACTGAGAGCCCTAGACTCGCACTGAGAGCCATAGACTCGCTCTGAGAGCCATAGACTCGCTCTGAGAGCCATAGACTCGCTCTGAGAGCCATAGACTCACACTGAGAGCCATAGACTCACACACTGAGAGCCATAGACTCACACACTGAGAGCCATAGACTCACACACTGAGAGCCATAGACTCACACACTGAGAGCCATAGACTCACACACTGAGAGCCATAGACTCACACTGAGAGCCATAGACTCACACTGAGAGCCATAGACTCACACTGAGAGCCATAGACTCATACTGAGAGCCATAGACTCACACACTGAGAGCCGTAGACTCACTCTGAGGCATAGACTCGCACAGAGATCGATTTGAAGGAGGAGACTTCGGCACCGCAGCGATGCGTCGCCACGCCTCCTCTGCTGCGCCTGATCCGTCTGGCCCCAGTCACCTGGGGGGGGGGGGGGGACAGAGGCCACCACTAATTCACTCTGCAACACAATTTTTGTTCCTGGGTACTGAGTGTTGTTTTCTTAATAGATTTTGCCTAAAAGTATAGAAAATGGATATTATTCCATTTGGAGTATGGATATTATTCCCCACAAACTTTGCTTTTGTTGACCAGGACTTTGTGAACAACACACGCATGCGCACGTTTTCTCATCGAAAATAGGTACATTTCAAAATATCACTGTCCTGGTCACAAAAGCAATAATAATAGCTATTTTCTGTACTTTTGAGGCGTAAGCAATTAGGAAATAACACTGACTACCCAGGGACAATTGTATTTGTTCCACAGTATATAATGGATATAGAATTAAGGCCATGATAGTCTTTTTTTGGTTTGGTGTTTAGATCGCGCGTTAATATAAATGTGGTGTCGTTAACTCTCCACCACAAAGCCTTGAACAACAAGTGCTGTTAGCGAGCAGCACCTGTGAAGGCCTGAACAGCACACGAGGGGGTGGGTGGCCAACACCACGCCCGACCGCCTTTGTCTCCCGAGTGCTAGCGATGTTTACTAACACACCGCTACACCAGATACTAATTTGAGGCTGAGTCGTGTGAGCGGGAATTGAACTCGGGTCGCCGGGTTCGTAGCGCTAATCGCTACACCACCGCTCCCCACCACCAGCACCACCACCCAGGCACGGCCAATCGGTTTACGAGTTCGGAACTAACCGGTTGTTGCATGGAACGATAAGAATGGGTATTCTTTGGGTCATTCTGTAAAGTCACGTAGATAGGATCAAAGAAATAATAAAAATAGCAAAATAACTACGACGTTTCGATCGCTAGACAAGCGGTCGCCATCAGGACGTCGTAGTTTGTTTTTTTGTATTTTCTTTGAACCTAGCTCCGTGACTTTACCGAAAGACCCAAAGAATATGAATTCCTGCAGTCACGAAAGCTTCAAGTCAAGAGATGAGATTGGGTGTTTTTACCCTTTCTGGCAATAAGATGTCCAAACACCGCATCAGGTTGGCGCATTAACCACACGTGGTTATTGTGGTGAACATGCAAACAAACATGGCTCTGGTAATTATGTTTGTACTCTTGGGTTTTTTCGGTAAAGTCACGTAGGTAAAAAATGAATAATAAAAATAATAGAAGAAATAATAGAAATGAAATAATAAATCACGACGTTTCGGAGGCAACACAAGCTTCCATCTTCAGGTGGAACCGTCACAGCATGATAGCTGTATCAAGTAAGAGAAATTCCAAGGAAACAGTATTTGTATATATACTGGTTGAGGGTGGGAGGAGCCAAGGTAGGCCCTGAATATTATTCTTTGTGAGGTTTGGTGCGGCTGAAGCACGCTGTTAGGAATGAGCCTTTGTTGTGTAACAACTAGTTTGTTGTGTAAACTAGTAACAACTAGTTTACACAACAAAGGCTCATTCCTAACAGCGTGCTTCAGCCGCACCGAACCTCACAAAAATAATATTCAGGGCCTACCTTGGCCTCCCACCCTCAACCAGTATATATACAAATACTGTTTCTTGGAATTTCTCTCACTTGATACAGCTATCGTGCTGTGACGGTTCCACCTGAAGACGGAAGCTTGTGTTGCCTCCGAAACGTCGTGATTTTTATTTTATTTTTATTTTACTTTTATTCATTTAAATTTTTTACCTACGTGACTTTACCGAAAAAACCTAAGAATATGAATCCTTGCAGTCACGAAAGCTTCAAATGTAGGATTATGCTTGTGTTGCGGCGCAATGTACGACTCCGTGGCAGCTTCCGTTAGGGGCTCACGCCAAGTTTGTTAAGGGCTTACGCCGAACCATAACCCCCCTAGCCTCTAACTCCCCATGGGACAGGGGACTGTGATCCCTACAACCCCGGCTAACTCGGCTGTCCTCCCTGCCCCGGACTACCTCAACCTCGGCCGGTCGGGAGGAGTAGCCTCCACTAGCCTCGTGTGAGGATCAACTACCCCGAGTCCCCACTCCTACCCCCGACGAACCCCGGTTACATCCCGGGTCCCCCTTTAAATACCCCCCCCCCTCCGGGGGCATGACGTCACCGTGCCCTGCGTCACTGCCTGACGTCACGTTCTGCGACGCCACTCTCTCCGAGGGCAGAGGCGTGACGTCACCCACTACTCCTCTACACTTGCATTGTTTTTGAAGCCGATTGGCCTACACCAGAGACGGCCTTCTTTAGGGCCGAGTCTCATCAGTGTCGCACCAGGCAATGCCAGAAGGTGAGCAGTACAAGGACAATGCGCGATCATAGCATTTCTAACTCGGGGTGAGCCGCTACATAATGGGACCCTTGCTCTACTTTGATACTGGCAAAAGGTCCCATTTTATATTCATAAACTTACGGGACAACGGCTGTGAAAGAGAGCCTCGGCTCCATCGGATTCTATATCCGAAAGTAACGTACGTGACTTTTCCGAAAGAACCAAAGAGTGTGGATTCCTGCAGTCACGAAAGCTTCAAATAAATATCCTGATTCTGATGTTGCAATGTGGGGGGGGGGGGGGGTGTAAAGCGGAGCATGCGACAACGCCATGAGATGGCCTAACGCAGGGCCTGAACAAAGACTGAGGGCGCACGAGTGTGGGTAGCATCGTCTAGAAGCATCATCCAGTGCCTCCTTGTGTCATGATGATGATAATGATGATGACGACGACGACGATGACGACAACTATGACAATGACGACGATGATGACAATTGTAAATGTTGTGGATTTGCTCTCCAACACACCGGTGTGCTGTACTAGTAACGAATTGGCACGTTCTGTTTACGTGGCACTAAACTTTACTAATAGGCTATGTCGGGTGGTGGCGGGCTTAACGACACATTTATATTTTTATTCGATCCAACCCAAAAAAACCTCTTATAGGTGATATTGGTCCATCCGATCCGTCCGATGCTCGTGCCTTGCGTGAGGGGGCAACGCTGTGTCCCCCGTACAGATGGGAACGGATGGCGATTCAGTCGACTGCCTGAAGCGCCTTGCTGGCAGTGAGTGAGATGGAACAGATGGAGATTGGTCCACACACGGGTAGAGGGGGAGTGAGATTGAACAGACGGAGATTAGTCCACACATGAGTATAGAGTGAGTGAGATGGAACAGATGGAGATTTGTCCACACACGGGTAGAAGGGAGTTAGATGGAACAGATGGAGATTAGTCCACACACGGGTAGAGAGTGAGTGAGATGGAACAGATGTAGATTAGTCCACCCATAGGTAGAAGGGAGTGAGATGGAACAGAGGGAGATTAGTCCACTTACGGGTAGAAGGGAGTGAGATGGAACAGATGGAGATTAGTCCACACACGGGTAGAGAGTGAGTGAGATGGAACAGATGTAGATTAGTCCAGCCATGGGTAGAAGGGAGTGAGATGGAACAGATGGAGATTAGTCCACAAACGGGTAGAGAGGGAGTGAGATGGAACAGATGGAGATTAGTCCACACACGGGTAGAGAGTGAGTGAGATGGAACAGATGTAGATTAGTCCAGCCATGGGTAGAAGGGAGTGAGATGGAACAGATGGAGATTAGTCCACAAACGGGTAGAGAGGGAGTGAGATGGAACAGATGGAGATTAGTCCACACACGGGTAGAGAGTGAGATGGGGAGAGTTTGCTTGTGGGTTGGGGTTCATCACCACCATGGGCACGTGATCGCCGTGTAATGACTACCGGACACGGTGATCTACAACATCCCTGTGTGAGTCTGAGTCTCTTTGCGAGACTGGCTCTCAGTGTAAATCTATACATATCTGTGAGTTTATGGGTCCCTATGCAAGTCTATGGCACTCACTGTGATTCTAAATAGCTCTGTGCGAGTCTATGGGTCTCTTTGCTAGTCTCTGGCTCTCAGTGTGAATCTATACATCTCTGTGCGAGTCTCTGGGTATACACAAAACTATGCTTACGTTACCAGGTAAGGCCCCATCTGAGCTCCGCAGATGGGTACATCCCGGCAGCGACCCAACGTACAGTATCGTACCTTGTACGCTGCTGCGTTTGCCTGCCGCGCGAAATTAAAAATATTTTAACAATTTTGTCGTATCGCTATCGCCGTCGTAAGACCTAAATATCGTAAGTCAGAGCATCGTAACTCGGGGACTACCTGTCTTCACGAGAGGCATCGGGGGTCGGGATCGAGCGCCCACCTGGCAAGGGAGTTAACATCTCGCGTGCATTCCATGGACTGCGAGTGAAGATTGTGTAGTGGGGGGGGTGGAGTGGTGGCGCAGCGGTTAGCGCCGCACTGCGCTACCCGGCCTCATTTTCGATTCATGCTCGCGGCCAGCGGTAAATATTCGAACCGGTCCCGGGCCTCCTCTAGGTCGACTCAGCCGTAAATGAGTACCAGTTGCGGTGTGTTGGCCACTCGCTCCCCTCATGTGCCGTGCTGGCCTTAATAGGTGCTGCTCGCGAACAGCACTGCCCATAGACTCAACACTGCCCCATAGACTCAACACTGCCCCATAGACTCAACACTGCCCATAGACTCAACACTGCCCCATAGACTCAAGACTGCCCATAGACTCAACACTCCCCATAGACTCAACACTGCCCCATAGACTCAACACTGCCCCATAGACTCAACACTGTCCCATAAACTCAACACTGCCCCATAGACTCAACACTGCCCCATAGACTCAACACTGCCCCATAGACTCAACACTGCCCCATAAACTCAACACTGCCCCATAGACTCAACACTGCCCACAGACTCAACACTGCCCATAAACTCAACACTGCCCCATAGACTCAACACTGCCCACAGACTCAACACTGCCCATAGACTCAACACTGCTCATAGACTCAACACTGCACCATAGACTCAACACTGCCCATAATAGACTCAACACTGCCCCATAGACTCAACACTGCCCATAGACTCAACACTGCCCCACAGACTCAACACTGCCCATAGACTCAACACTGCCTCATATACTCAATACTGCACCATAGACTCAACACTGCCCATAGACTCAACACTGCACCATAGACTCAACACTGCCCATAGGCTCAACACTGCATCATAGACTCAACACTGCCCATAGACTCAACACTGCCCATCGACTCAACACTGTCCATCGACTCAACACTGCCCCATAGACTCACCACTGCCCCATAGACTCAACACTGCCCCATAGACTCAACACTGCCCCATAGACTCAACACTGCCCCATAGACTCAACACTGCCCCATAGACTCAACACTGCCCCATAGACTCAACACTGCCCCATAGACTCAACACTGCCCCATAGACTCAACACTGCCCCATAGACTCAACACTGCCCCATAGACTCAACACTGCCCATAGAAACCTCATTTTCCAGTAAAAAATATGATAATTGTTTTTTTTATCCTTTTATCTGGCAACAAAACGGACACCTTTTTTACAAGGAGTCATGTTTGCATAGACCACAATACCTGCAGTCATAATGCAAACAAAAAACATAACTCTGATCATTTATGCACTGTCCTTGAAGTTGATTGGTCCACACCCGAGACAGCTTTACTTAGAGCCTAGTCTCACATGGTGTTGGATCAGATGACGCCAAAAGGCGCACAACTCGGACAATGCACCATCAGAGTATGAGAGCTCGGGGTAAGCATTTACACCATTGGAACCTCATTTGCCAGTAAAAAATATGATAATTGCATACATTATCAGAGTTATTTTTTTTGTTTGCATTATGACTGCAGGTATTGTGGTCTATGTAAACATGACTCCTTGTAAAAAAAAGGTGTCAGTTTTGTTGCCAGATAAAAGGGTAAAAAAACAATTATCACTGCCCATAGACTCAACACTGCCCCATAAACGCAACACTGCCCATAGACTCTACACTGCCCAAAGACTCAACGCTACCCCATAGACTCAGCACTGCCCCAAAGACTCAACACTGCCCATAGACTCTCAACACTGCACAAATACTCGGCACTGTCCATAGACTCACCTTGAGCTAAGGCTTGAGCGCCGTATCGACTAAGCACAATACGTAAGATAAGACTGCGATCGTTATGGGCGGGGAGGCGGTGTGTGTGGAGCCAGATGGGCCTTCTTCCCAGGGCGGTTGGGAGCAATCGATGCCGGGGCAACGGCGTTGTCGTAAATCGGCGGTGGCGATGCAAACGTTCGTCAACAGTGCGCTCTATTTTAATCCACTTTACGTTCCTCTCCCGCCCTTCTGCATCTCTCCCCACGTCTCCACCCCCCCACCGCATCTCTCCCCCCCCCCCCCGTCTCCTTCTGCGTCTCCCTCCGCATCTCTCCCCCGCATCTACCCCTATCTCCCTTTCTACCCCCTTGTCTCCCCCTGCATCTCCCCACCCTCCACGGCTACCCACGTCTACCCCCGTGTCTCCCCCTGCATCTCCTACGCCCCTTGTGTCTCCCCCTGCATCTCCATTTCTCCCTCTGTCACCCACCCCCCACCCCCGTCTTTTCAGTGAGAGCCGGCGGGATGCGGATCGTGCAGAAGCACCACCCTGGGGCCCCCGCGGCACCCGTCCCCAGCAAGCCGGACGAGCACGGCGAGGAGGAGGAGGAGGAAGAGGAGACGCCCGCCCCGTACGGTCACAGCACGACCACCACAGCACCACCACCCGCACCGCCAGTGCCGTGTCTCGCATTCGCCACCACCAATGAACATTGCCTCCCTCCAGGCCTGCCTCTAGTTTTGCCTCTAGGCCTGCCTTTAGCCCTGCCTCTTGGCCTGCATCTTGGCCTGCATCTAGGCCTGCCTCTTGGCCTGCATCTAGGCCTGCACCTAGGCTTGCATCTTGGCCTGCATCTTGGCCTGCATCTAGGCCTGCATCTAGGCCTGCATCTAGGCCTGACTTCTAGGCCTGCCTCTAACCCTGCCTCTAGGCCTGGGTCTAGCTCTGTCTCTAGGCCTGGGCCTGCATCTAGGCCTGCATCTAGGCCTGCCTCTAGGCCTGCCTCTAGCCCTGCCTCTTGGCCTGCATCTAGGCCTGCATCTAGGCCTGCATCTAGGCCTGCATCTAGGCCTGCATCTAGACCTGCATCTAGGCCTGCCTCTAGGCCTGACTAGGCACTTATACCATTACCTTGTCCACTACCACCACCATCACCAACAACCACAATCGCCATTTGCCACTAAGTGGCGGTAACGTCACCAAGGCGCTTGTGCCAAGCTAGGTGCACTTTGAGACCACGTGACGTGTCGAAGGCCCACTGGCAGGAGGTCACGTGACAGACCCAGGTGCCATGGCTTGACTGCTGTACCAGGCTAGGTGCAGGACGAGGTCACAGGACAGTCCCATTTGCCATAGGTTAACTGGTGTGCCAGGCTAGGCACAGGAGGAGGTCCGGAACAGACCCAGGTGACATGGGCTGACTGCTGTGTCAGGCTATGTGCAGCAGGAGGTCACAGGACAGACCCAGGTGCCATGGGTTGACCGACTGAGATGACTGGCAGATGTGCCACCTGTGCCCCCTAAATATCATCACAACCATGACCAGCACTCCCGGTGCCGCGTCTCACCCCTGCCGTGCTTATTGTCCCTCGTTTCAGGCCGGCGCCCAAGCCACCAGTCGTCGTCGTGTCCGGAGCCATCGCCAGGGTGAGTCTCAATTTCTCCACGTCTCCCCGACACAAAGACAGAGACCCCTCCCGCCCGTGTAGCCTCCTCCAGCAGGCTGTCAGGGCAAGTGCCTTTGGCAGTGAGTAGCAGCGCCTATGGAAGTCTGCCGGCACTGTGACGCACAAAGGGGGTGGGTGGCCAGCACCACGCCCGTTCGGCTTTGTCTCTCCAAGCGATGATGTTTACTCCACACCACCGCACCACGTACTCATTTGAGACCGAGTCGACCTAGGGGAGGCCCAGGACCGATTTGAATAATCGCCACTGGTGGTGGCCGTGAGCGGGAATCGAATTCTCGTTGCCGGGTTCGTGGCGCAGCGCGTTGACCACCGTATAGCCTCAACAGACTTTTGGGGAAAATGCTGTTAGTGAGTAGCACCTATGAAGGCCGGCACTGTGTGCCCCTGCGTGAGTCTCTGAGTCTCTAGATGTCTCTAAGCGAGTCTGTGGGTCCGTGTGAGTCTGTCGGTGTCTGTGTTAGTCTGAGTCTCCCTGTGAATTTGTGTCTGTGTGCGAGTCTGTGGGTATCTGTGTGACTCTGTGGGCGTCTTGAGCGAGTCTCTGTGCGAGTATCTCTGTGTGTGTGGCCTCAGGGGGATAAGGACTTCCCCTTGGGCTATGTGAGTCTCTGCGTGAGTCTCTGCGTGAGTCTCTGCGAGTCCCTGTGCGAGTCCTCTGTCTCTGTGTCTCTGTCTTTGTGTCTCTATCTTTGTGTATTTATCTGTGTGTATCTGTGTGTGCATGTGGTCTCAGGGGGATAAGGACTTCCCCCCAGAGGCTGTGAAAGTCGCTCACGAGAAGCCACAGCCCAAAGTGGAGCGCAACTGGGCAGCTCCTCACGTCAACGCACACATCCAGCAGCCTCGCAAGTGAAGGGCTCGCCACACACAAACACTGGCATTCACACACACACTGGCATACACACACACACTGACACACACACTGACATACACACACACAAACTGACATACACACACACACACTGACATACACAAACACTGACATACACAAACACTGACATACACAAACACTGACATACACACACACTGACATACATACACACACTGACACACACACTGACATACACACACATGGCCGCACACACACTGATACATAGATACATAGAGACATGTTGAGATGCACACACACACGCCCCACATACACACATACACTCGACCGCACACACACGGATACATAGAGACACACAGATGTGGACACTCGACCATACAAAGACCCCCGCATAGCCTTAACAGACTGTTGGGGGCAAGTGCTATCGGTGCTGGCACAACGCACTTACGCACGTACATACACAATCTTACACACACACACCTACCTTTACACACATACATGCAAGTACCTTTACACAGACACGCTTACCTACACATATACCGTTACACACACACATGCGTACTTTTACACACGCACATACGTACCGTTACACGAACACACGTACCGTTACACACGCACACACATATACCTACACACAGGCGTGCGCCCACGCTCTTTAACGGTTGCCTCCTGGCCTCCGTCACCGCCAGGGAGGCGTGGGGCAGTCTTTGGTTTAGCGACAGAAATTCCACGTCGTGCCCCCGGAAATATTATTTCCACCCCCCTCCCCCTCTACTTTTCTATCGCTCTCTTAATTCACCTTCCGAGTTCTGACGGAATACAGACTTTTTTTTACGTTTTCCATAACAGAGCTTTTATTTTTTGGTTGGGTTAGGTTGCGTAAATACAAATGTTGTGTCGTCAAACCCGCCACCACCCGACATGGCCAATTAGTAAATAGGTTTTGTCACGTGAACAGAACGTGCCTATTCTTTACTCGTACAGCACTAGTGTATAGTGTCGAGTATAATGTAGTATGTAGTGTATAGTAGTATAGTATACTAGTACAGAACTAGTGTATAGTGTCGAGTATAATGTAGTGTATAGTAGTATTGTGTACTATACTAGTACAGCACTAGTGGATTTACAATTTTACGTTTTGCCAGTAATCACAACAACCAGCATCATCAGGCAACAGCCAGATGTTGTGGATTTACTCTCCAACACACAACCGGTGTGCTGTACTAGTATACTACGCAACTTTACACGACACTACTATACACTTCACTCCACACTACACAACTATACACGGCACTCCACTCTACACTGCTATACACTACACTACGATACACTACACTACTATGCACTACACTCCACACTACACTACTTTATACCACACTGCTATACACCACACTGCTATACACTACACTACTATTTCACTAGTGCTGTAATAGTAACGAATTGGCAGGTCCTGTTTACGTGACAAACCCCTTACCGATTCGCTGTGGTCAGGTGGTGGTGGTGGTGGCGGGTTTAACGCTAACATTTGTATCTATGCGATGTAACCTAAAACACCTCTGTCATGGATGATATTGGGCGCAAAACCCTGCTGCATTCTGAAACAGATTTGTTTCTCTTCAGCCGCTCGGCGCCAAGTTGCGCGCCGGTTTATAGTCGTAGTGACGCCTCATAAATGCCGGCGTGAAGTTTGTATTTCTAAAGTTTTTGTTCGTTCTTGCGCTGACGACAATAATGATGATGGCGATGATAAGTGCTTTACGCTCTACGCTTTACTTGAACAATTATTCGCGTCTTTTTTTGCGCAATGTCAACACGCGAAGAACAGCCTGTTGCTGTTGTTGAATCTTAATCCAATCTCAATTCCCCCCCCCCCCCCCCCCGAGTCTCAACGACGCAGACTCCCAGAGTCTCAATGCAGATTGAGACCCGGTCTCCCAAAGTCTCAACGCAGACTGAGTCTCGGCAGTAGCCGTGTCCCGTGTCCCCCGTGTCCCCAAGCGAGCGCTGCCCCGAGGTGTAATTGGCCATCCCCCACCCTTCGGCTTTGTTCTTCACCCAAAGACGTCGCCGGGCTCATTGAGTCTCCACCGTCGGTCCAAGGGAGGGGGTGAAACGTCCGACACTAAATGAGCGACATATTTTTGTCCGTGCACACACACAACGCACATGCACCAACGCAGACCAGCGGCGGAGTTCAGTTCCACGGGTTTGGAACTGCAGTGCATCTGCGGTGGTGGTGGGGGTGATCGTCGTCGTTGTTCTGTGTTCTCTTCGTCGGTGCGATCGTAGAGAGAGGTGGCGGGGGGTGGTGCGGGTGGGTGGCCTTTTTACTGCGAACGTGGGGATGTCGAGCGAGAGAGGGCGCTCTGTAAATCGGGGACGGTGGACGACGAAGGGGGGTGGGGGGGGGGGAGTGAGGATCGCTCAGGGGGGGGGGGGCGTGGGGGGAGATGCTTTTCGGCATTGGTTGCGTGTCAAAACCGATCCTTTAATTTGTTTTACACCCCCCCGCCCCCGAGCTCCGATTTAACCCTTAACACTAAACGCCCAAATCGCAATGGAGGTCGTAGATGATCTGTTTTTTTTTGAGGCCGTGATGTCATTTCATTTTAATGCGAAACTTCCCACCGGGGACTCGTAACATGGGCTCCCCCCCCGTCCCCCCCCCCCGGTCTCCGAGCGATCGTCCAAACGGATCGACCCGAAGCCGCCCGTCGCTCCGTCGTCTCTTCTCGGCAACTCGGCCCATGGCGCGTTCGCGAACCGCCGCGTGCGCCTCCTTACCCCCCCCTCTCCCTGGATTCTGGCGCCGGTGAGAGGCCGTTGACATTTGTGACACCGTGGATTTCACAGCAAGCGCCGATGGCTCGGGCCGTTCGAGATTGAGGGTGGAGTTGGGAAGGGACCACGGCACTCGAGGGCTCGCAGCGGCCGTGTGCGTTCGCGCCCAGAGGGCTTTGAGAGGGCTTTGAGAGGTCGTGACCCCCGCCTCCCCCTTCCCCCCCCCCCGCCTCCCCCGCAGTCTGTGGGGGTTGTCCCCTTTGTGTTGTCGGACCACGGCGATGGCCGTGCCGGAATCGCGTTGCCAATGACCGCACGGGGATAGGAAAAAAAAAAGTTGTAATTGAAATAAAATTCTGCCGCGCAAAACCGAAACCGTCGGAGGTGTTTTTTTGTGTCCCCCTTGCGGATAGCGGCCGTGAGGAGTGCCCGAAACGCCGAGTAACTTGATGCAGGAAGCTGGCTTTAGGGCTTGAACTATCATCATCGTCGCCAGCAGCAGCAGCAGCGGTCCGATGCTGCACCACACGCGCTACGAACCCGGCAGAGACCCGAGTACGATTCTCGCTCGCGGCCACCAACACCAGTGGCGATTATCTGAACCGGTCCTGGGCCCCTCCCCTAGGTCGACTCGGCCTCAAATGAGTTACCTGGTGCGGTGTGCAGTAAACATCGCCACTGGGGGAGACAAAGGCGGCCGGGCGTGGTGGCTGGCCACCCACCCCCTCGTGTGCCGTTCCGGCCTTCGTAGGTGCTGCTAGCGAACGGCGCTTGCCCCAACAGTCTGCTACGCCATACGGGGGGGGGGATCTTTGTGTATGTTGGAAGTTCTTTTCGTGCAAGGCGTTGGGGGTGTTCTCTGGGTGTCTGCGTTTTCCTGCCTGCTTGTATAATGAACGCAGCTCGTTAATTGGCCCGCAAACGTCTCCAATAACAACCCAGTGTAGCAGCAGCAGCAGCAAGACCGTCATTGAGGGTCCCACCACTCGGTAGCGTGGCTGTTTCCTGAATAAATGATCATGAATAGAATATCGATTCAAATGTATCTATGTATCTGTTCGCCTTTTGGCGTTCCCTGGTCTGACACTGGTGAGACGAGGCCCTCAAGGAGGTTGCTGTCTGGTGTAGACCAATCGGTTTAAAGACAATAACATTGTTATCAACGCATGTTTCCATGTTCACAAGTAATGTGTGTGGTTAATACAGAACTAAGTTCCTTGCGAAAGCTAGAATCCATTTGGTATTTGAGCATCTTAACACCTGTTTTATTGCCAGAAAGGGTTAAACCTATTCTAATTTTACACGCTTTTTATTAACTCACTTTGTTGTATCCTCAAATCTTTTAACTCAATTTTACCCACTTCCCAATGTGGTATCGACTGCAAACTTGGTATACCTATGTCATACCGATGACAATACCATATTCTATCATTAAAAATAAATAAGATATTTTTTAACATTTTTTTTATGTTATGTTTCGGCTTTGGTCTAATTGTCCACGCTCAACTGACGTTGGCTGTAAATCACCACGGTCCCTTACGCTATGGCAAGCTTCGGGGCCAATTGCTGGAGTCGTGGAGTTCTTCCATTATTAGTACGGTACATTTCATTAAAGCGTGTTTAAAAAAAAATTTAATTTTACTTATTTTTTTGATACTTTGATATTGGCAAAAAGGTCCCATTTTGTAGCTGCTCACCCCGAGAAATGTTCTGATACGTGTGGCATTGTCCTTGTGCTGTTGGCCTTTCGATCTTCTCTGGTCTGGCACTGTCCAGGCCCTACAGAGAACGCCTCTGGTGTAAGCCAATCTGTTTCAAAGACTGCATAAATGATCAGAGCATGTTTGCATGTTCACCGCAAGTACGTGTGGCTAATGGGGACTCGATTCCTTGCAGAAGGCTTCTATTTGATGTTTGAACATATGTATCTAGATTTGAAGCTTTTGTGACTGCAGGAATCCATACTCTTTGGTTCTTTCAGTAAAATCACGTAGGTAGAAAATAAAATAATCACGTTTCGATTGCAACACAAGCAATCATCATCAGGTGGGAAAACCACAGCAAACGTGATTTATTTTATTGTATACCTACGTGACTTTACCGAAAGAACCACAGAGTATGTATCTATGTATGTTGAATGTATTTCGCCAACCGTGCTAATCGTAGGTGCGGGGAAAGGACGACAAACTAAACGCAACAACAATGAGCAGTTTCTAAATAACTGAGTTTTCACTCTTAAGATTTTAAACTGCAACAGCTCCAGTGGCGTCCGAATAATTGCACCTGATGGGGGATTAAAGACGCAGCTGCAGTGGTGCGATGATGGCCACGTGACCAAAACTGTGGATCGTGAAGGAAACACGTAGAAAATCTTAGAGATGCAGAGACCCACTATTGAGACCGAGATACACAGGATCCATAGACACGGATATACAGGACTCGGCGGGGGGGGGGGTGATGTAGTGACACGTGACGTCACTACTATGTCGGGTCTGCACACACATGGCGTCACTACCCTGGGGGTCACGTTGTCGGGGTCCGGAGCCTTCTCGAGGGTTCGAGAAGGGGGGCGTAGCCAGGGTGTGGCCGGCCACGCTAGAGAGGCATATAAGCGGGCGCCGCTGAGAGAGCGGGGCTGTTCGCGCCCGTGATGAAGACGCCTCGTGAAGACGAAGAGGTCGGGGCCAAGGCCCACGTGGCGGGGCCACGCTAGTTAATGTACCCGAGTGTAGTGAGAGAAGGTCGGTGGTCACCACCCTATGTATAGTGTGGGTAACAAATGTTAATAAAGTGTTGCCTCCACAGGGAAGTGTGCGCCTCAATAGAACCCATTACACAAATATCCCTTCCGCACTCCCGAAACACAGAACCAAATTAATCAGGAAAAAAATGTCGAGGTAGGGATTAACTAAACGGAGGGACTCGGCAGATCGAATATTCGATGGAAGTGAATGCTGCAGCTTGGGGACCCACACGGGAAACGACTCCCCGGGGTCACCCATTGAATGGAGGTGCGACCTCGGCACACGTGTAATGAGTGGCTCCCACACAAGTAAGTAACTTCAATATTTATTGTAAATCTTTGGTACAGCCACTCTCTCCATGGATGTCGACCCGCTCTCGTGGCTGCGCTCGCTAACACACCGCCTGGCTGGTGGCACGCTGGAGGTCGCGCCGCCACGTGGCAGGTGGAGATGGTGGGGCAGCAGTGACGGGAGCTCTTCGATCTTCAAACACCGACCCCGAACATTCCTATTCAGTTATTGGAGGCTAAACCCCGCCCCTCCTGGAACCTTCGAGAACGTTCCAGAGGCTTCCCTGGTAGATCCGCCCATTCACCTTTACTCCAGATAGAATCCCTACAATCAAAAATACGTGGACTGTATGATGTGTAATGTAACCCCCACAATAATACAGGAGATGGCGCTCTCTTATTACACAAGCAATAGTAGTAGATCACACTCAGAGGAGCGAACAACTCGCGGACGTAAGAGGGGGAGGCACGGAGAGTGAGAGATAAAATGAGAGAATGTGATGCGAGATCAAGCTATGAGACATCGTAAGTTCACTTGTCAATTGTTATTTCATACTTTAATATGAAATGTAATTTACGTTTATTATAATCTTGATTTGATGCTTTCGTGACTGCAGGAATCATTACTTTGGTTCTTTCGGTAAAGTCACGTAGGTATAAAAAAATACGACGTTTCGATCGCAACACAAGCAATCGTCATCAGGTGACATAAATGCAGCAGGAGAACTGCTGAGGCAGGATAGTATGGATTCCTGCAGTCACGAAAGCTTCAAATCAAAATTATAATAAACGTAAATTACAGGAGTATTTGTCTCACATTCATTCCTTTGAAATAGATTTCTGTTTATATGATTGTGGTTATTATTGTACTTTATGAATCCCTAACCTCTGCCATTACATACAATGAAACAAGAAAAGGTAAACAAATTAAAAACAGACCAATGTAATACAATACACTATTAGACATTATTGTAAACAAAACAAAATCCATCTTATGTGTTAGTGAATGTTTTGAAATTTTAGGCAGGAAATTCGTTTTTAAATCTAGATTTTTTTTTTTTCTGGGGGAATACCCCCAGACCCCCCTGGAAGATTCGGTCCCCCCCAATGTTGACTCCATGACTACGGCCTTGTCCTGCATAACAGGCGAGGTAGTCAACATCTCGCCGTGAGCGAGGAGCGGTGGCGCAGTGGTTGGGGCGCTGCACCACGAACCCGGCAGAGGGCCGAGTTCCATTCCCGCTCACAGCCAGCGACACCCACCAGGGAAGATCTCGAACCCTGTACCCTGGGCCGCCTCCCCTAGGTCGACTCAGCCTCAAATGAGCACAGCACGCGGTGGCGTGTGGAACGTTAGCACTGGGGGGGGGAGATACAAAGGCGGTCGGGCGTGCGTGGTGGAGCTGGCCACCCACCCCCTCTGTGTGTGTCACAGTGCCGGCAGCCTTCATAGGCGCTGCTGCTGCTACTCCCTGCTACAAACACGTCAACCCCTCATCAGTGCCCTACCTAATCACAGACCAATTCAGACATTATTGGTCACCACGTGCCCCTTCTCAATCTCAACGTTCATCCTACAAAGTCCCATCACGAATGGACCTGAAAACTCAATTGCCCCTGTACAATAATAGGGAGTAAACCGTACGGGTTGATAGCTATGCACTCACTCACCGACCCACTCACTCACCGACCCACCAACTCACCCACTCACCAACCCACCCACTCACTCACCCACTCACCTACCCACTCACTCACTAATCCACTCAGTCACCTACCCACTCACTCACCAACCCACTCACCCACTCACTCACCCACCCGCTCACTCTCCCACTCACCCACCCACTCACCCACCCACTCACTCACCCACCAACTCACTCCCATAACCGTCAACCCCTTCTCAGTGCCCTCGGGGGTAAACCGTGTGGGTTGACACGCGATGGCTTTTGCCTGCGGTGCGGAGTCATCCAGCAGTGGATCGACTCTGACTGCTGCCCGACCCCACCTCGAGGTGGGGGGGGTGGTAGGTGAGGGAGGGCACGTGACGTCACACCAAGGAATCGATTCCTCTTAACTCAACCCCGATTACGATTCCCCGTTTGGATAAATCGATTCGGAGAGATCGATTCTCGTCGTTAACTCGGGAATCTTCGGCGGGTTCACGCACCCCTCTCACGGGTCGCCAGCACGGGAGTGACGTCACTTTGCGCGGATTACATGACGTCACGCGTGTCGCACTGGGCTACGTCATTGCGCCACGCGTGTGGGCGAGATATAAACTGACGTCATCCCGACTTAAAGCTTTCGTGACTGCAGGAATAAATATTCTTGGGTCTTTCGGTAAAGTCACGGAGATAGGTTCAAAGAAAATAACAAAAAACGACGTTTTGATCGCAACACGAGCAGTCGTCATCAGGAGCTCTTTCCAATTAAAACATCCAATATGACGTCATCCCATCCACCCAGCTGAATGCCGTCCCCGCACTGGGCTATAAAGTGACGTCACTCCTCTGCCTAACTTTGGCTAAGGTGATGACATCATCGCACTGGGCTATAAAGTGACGTCACTCTGCTGCCTGACTAAAGCGATTATCGCAACGGGCTATAAAGTGACGTCACTCCTCTGCGTGGCTCAGGCGATGACATCATCGCACCGGGATGTAAATTGACGTCACTCCTCTGCGTGGCTCAGGCGATGACATCATCGCACCGGACTATAATGTGACGTCACTCTGCGTGGCTCAGGCGATGACATCACCACACGGGGCTATAAAGTGACGTCACTCCGCTGCGTGGCTCAGGCGATGACATCACCGCAGCAGGCTGTAAAGGGTACAAACTTAGTAATCATTGGAAAGATGTTATCAACCACGCAAAAAAGACTTAATTACACTTTTTTGGACCATCTTATCTGACAGGCACTATTTTACTTTACTTTACCGAGTGTTAACATCCCCAGTTGTTTTTTAACAGTACCCTCTTCATTGTTCAGCCAGCATTGGTATAAACATGGGCATTTTCGTTCTTTTGTCTATCATGTGTATCAGACCTCCCCTCCCCCTCTCTGTCCATTGTGTTGGCGTGTGCAGCAGCAACCGCGTCCAAGCCGTCGTTCAATTTTTTGGCCCCCCTCCCCCTCCCGATGAGTTGTACTAACATTCTGATGAGCTCCCCCCCCCCTCTCCTCCCCCCTTCAACTTGCTTATAAGGGATTACATCTTGAATCATTGCCTCACTTGATGCAGCTAATTCGGCTGTGACGGTCCCACCTGATGACGGAGACTTGTGTTGCCTCCGAAACGTTGTGATTTTTTGTTTTATTTTATTTTCATTAATTTTGATGTTTTACCTACGTGACTTTACCGAAAAAACCTAAGAATATGACTCCTCTGTGTATCTAAGACGATGACATCATCGCACCGGACTATAAAATGACGTCACTCCGCTGTGTGTCTCAGGCGATGACATCACCGCACCGGGCCATGGCGGACGAGGAGGACGACTTCATGGTACCGCGACCGCTGCCACAGACAAAGCGCCACCGTGTAGCCTCTAGCGGGCTGCGGGGGCAAGTGCTTTAGAGGATAGTGCTGTAGGGGAAAGTGTTGTAGGGGCAAGTGCTGTAGGGGATGGTGCTATAGGGGATGGTGTTGTAAAGGAAAGTGTTGTAGGGGATAGTTCTGTAGGGGAAAGTGTTGTATGGGTACGAGCTGTATGGGCAAGTGCTGCAGGGGATGGTGCTGTAGGGGATGATGCTGTAGGGGAAAGTGTTGTAGGGGCAAGTGCTGTAGGGGATAGTTCTGTAGGGGAAAGTGCTGTAGGGGATGGTGATGTAGGGGATGGTGCTGTAGGGGATGGTGCTGTAGGGGATGGTGCTGTAGGGGAAAGTGCTGTAGGGGATAGTGCTGTAGGGGCAAGTGCTGTAGGGGAAAGTGCTGTAGGGGATAGTGCTGTAGGGGGTGGTGCTGTAGGGGATAGTTCTGTAGGGGAAAGTGCTGTAGGGGATAGTGCTGTAGGGGCAAGTGCTGTAGGGGAAAGTGCTGTAGGGGATAGTACTGTAGGGGAAAGTGTTGTATGGGCAAGTGTTGTATGGGCAAGTGCTGTAGGGGATGGTGCTGTAGGGGATGGTGTTGTAGGGGAAAGTGCTGTAGGGGATGGTGCTGTAGGGGCAGGTGTTGTAGGGGAAAGTGCTGTAGGGGCAAGTGGCTGTGAGTAGGTGGGTGACCAGCACCACGCTCGGCCGCCTTTGTCTCCCCCCAATGTCGATGTTTACCACACACCACCGCTACACCTGTGTCATCATTTGAGGCTGAGTGGACCTATGGGAGCCCCAGGACCGTCTCAGATAATCGTCACTGGCGGTGTTGGTGGCAGTGGGCGATAATCGAACCTCGGTCGCTAGGTTAGCAACGGAGCGTAGCGCTAACCGCTGCACCACCGCTCCCCCCTCCCACACACATGGTGCGCTAACCACTACACCACCGCTCCCCACACACGCACAGTGCGCTAACCACTGCACCACCGCTCCCCGGACACACACACAGTGCGTTAAGCACTGCACCACCGCTCCCCACTCACACACAGTGCGCTAACCACTGCACCACCGCTCCCCGGACACACACACAGTGCGTTAAGCACTGCACCACCGCTCCCCACTCACACACAGTGCGCTAACCACTGCACCACCACTCCCCACACACACAGTGCGCTAACCACTGCACCACCGCTCCCCACACACAAACAGTGCGCTAACCACTGCACCACCACTCCCCACACACACACAGTGCGCTAACCACTGCACCACCGCTCCCCACACACACAAACAGTGTGCTAACCACTGCACCACCGCTCCCCACACACACACAGTGCGCTAACCGCTGCCCCACCGCTCCCTGGACACGGCAGATCCGCCACGGCCACCACCACCGTGGTCGTGACCAGGCTTGATCCACAGCTGCAGCTGCTGTTCTATTGTGGGGAGCGGTGGCGCAGCGGTTAGGCGCGCAGCGCTGCAAACCGGCCCGAGACCCGAGTTCGATTCCCGCTCACGCCACGAAGCGTCACCAAATGCGCCTGTGCCAGGCCAGGTGCACTTCGAAGCTACTGCGCGAAGTGTCGAAGGCTCGCTGCTGACAGGAGGAGGTCACGGGACAGACCCAGCAGCTGCCACGGAGGTCGACTGACCGAGTTGACTGGCCGGTGCACCACCACCTGTGCCCCCCCCCACCCCCCTACTGCGCCAACTCGCTGTGCTTTAGCCGCCCGGCGCTCCGCTTGTTGTTGTGAGCGTCGCTCCTCAGCCCTCCGCTGCTGCTGGAGGGCGACTGCCTCACAAATGCCCAGCAGCAGCAGCGTCCTTCACGAGCCTCCTCCACCACCACCGCCAGTGACAGCAGCGATTATCTGAACCGGTCATGGGCCTTCCGCTAGGTAGACTCTGCCTCAAATGAGGTACCGGTGCAGTGATGTGTAGTAAACATCGCCACTGGGCGGGGGGGGGGGGGGGGGATACAAAGGCGGCCGGGCGTGCGTGGTGGTGCTGGCCACCCACCCCCTCTGTGTGTGTCACAGTGCCGGCAGCCTTCATAGGCGCTGCTGCTGCTGCTACTCCCTGCTACAAACACGTCAACCCCTCATCAGTGCCCTACCTAATCACAGACCAATTCAGACCTCGTTGGTCATCACATGCCCCTTCGAAATCTCAACGTTCATCCTACAAAGTCCCATCACAAATGGACCTATACAAGAATACGGGGTTAAACCGTATGGGTTGACAGCTATGCATTCACCCACTCGCTCACCTACTCGCCCACCCACTTGCCCAATCACTCACTCGCTCGCCCACCCACCCTCCCACTCTCTCACCCACTCACTCACTCGCCCACTCACCCACCCACTCGCCCTCCCACTCTCACCCACCCACTCACCCACTCATCCACTGTTAATAGGCTACACGGGCGACCTTTTTCCTTCGTGGCTTTTATCCACGATGGAGTCGTGGATAAAAGCCACGAAGGAAAAAAAAAAGTCTGTTTCGTTTTGACGTCATCATTGTTGTTGTTGACGTCATCGTTGTCATCGTCGTTGATATCATCGTTAGCGTTGTCGATATCGTCATCATTGTTGATGTCGTCGTTGTTGTTGACCGCAGGGCGAGGAGGAGGGCGAGGAGGGTGCCGTAGCCACCGCCACCGCCTCCTCCAGCGGGCAGCGCGGACGACACCGCCTCTTCTCTAAAGAGCGTGAGCGGGGGTGGGGGTGTGTGAGTGCGTGTGTGTACATGTGTGTGTGTGTGTGTATGTATATGTGTGTATGTGTACGAGTGTGAGTGTGTGGGTGTTTGAACATATACGTGTTAGTATTTCGACCATCTAGTTCGTGAAGCCTTCGATGGCTGTACCGGAGGAATTTACATCTGGTACAGATAAAATGGGAGGCTGATCAATGCCCGGGTGCGGTCAAGGGATGGCTCCCTATTGGTCAACCACGTTATATATGCTGATGATCTGGTAATTGCTGCTCACTCAGCGGAGGGGTTGGAGACGCTGCTGCTGAAACTGGACCTTTCCACCAAGAGGTGTGGGTCCTTACCATCAGCCCCACCAAAACTAAGCACCTGCCTGGGTATTTTGTACCATCGAACACTCCATCCCCACAACTCCCAATCGGTGATGGGGCAGTTGTGGAGAGAGTGGAGAGTTTCCCATACCTGGGCAGTGTGTTCATGACCGGCTCTGGTTTAACAGCAGAGGTCTCTAATTCAGTCGAGTGGCAATATCTTGCCACTCGTAACGCTGTGTGGAAGCTACCTGGTCTGTCGCTCTGCACAAAGCTTCAGGTCTTCTTGCCCACGGTTATTCCCTCCCTTCTCTACGCTTGTGAAACGTGGACCCCCCTTATGGAACATCTTCGCCGATTAGAAACATTTAGGCTGGCCTGCCTACGATCCATTCTGGGTGTAACCAGGCTGGATTGTGTGACGAGTTTACAAATCCTTGAAAGATCTTGGCAAAGTCCCATCGGTGAGCTCCTCCAGCAGGCAAGGCTGCGTTTGCTGGGTCATGTAGCCCGCATGCTCAGCCACCGCATGCCTAAACAGCTTTTGTTCAGCCGGATAGAGGGGGCTAAACGGGCGCGGAACGGGCTAGAGAGGAGATGGAGTGATGTGGTACAGGAGGACGTGGAGCTGAGTGGACTTGCCGATGACTGGTACCAGCGATGTCAAGATCGGCCTCTGTGGAGGAGGCTCGTGAAGGACGCTACTGGGCAGTTGGAGGTAGTCGCCCTCCAACAACAACGGAGGGCGGAGGAGCGACGCTCAAAACAACGAGTGATCTCAGTCGACCCATGGCACCTGGGTCTGCCCCGTGACCTCCTGCCAGCGGGCATTCGACACTTCACGTGGTCTCCACGTGCACATAGCCTGGCACAAGCGCTGTGGTCACATCACCGCCACTGTGTGTGTGGGTTTAAGTGTGTGTTGTGTTAGTGTGTGTGTGTGTACGAGTAAGTTCATTTAGGATCAACATCACAGGTGCAGAGTATTTTGCTGCTCTAAATGTCCACGTGGTGACGATGTCGGCCGCTTGGTTGAGCTGCTATCATCTTGTGACGGCCACGTCGCTTCTGAAACCGAGCTACGCAGTAGCCCGGGTGTGGGGCCCCTTACCCTGGTAAAATAGAAAGTCTTATCCATCTCTATGGTTCTTTCGGTAAATGCACGTATTTATAAATTAAGATGAATCGCGACATTTCGGGTGCAACACAAGCGTCCGTCACCAGGTGGGAAAGCGTGGCCTGCTGCTGGGGCAGACTGTTTTAAAATGTTTGAAATGGGTATAGCCCAAGTGTCATAAAGAAGTGGCCGGGGCTAGTGATGTTAATGTGATAAATTAGCACATAACTGTACGATAGGAGGAGAGTGGCCTCCTGGACGAGGGCACTGAAGTGGCTATGTTAATGTGAGGGATTAGCATAATGTTAATGTGAGAAGTTAGCATGTAACTGTAGAAAATAAGAAGAGCGGCCTCCTCGACGAGGGAGTGCAACCCAACGGGTGAAATCCAAAGGGCCTGTGAGTATGAGAGGGCAATCCTCATGACGGACGCTTGTGTTGCGCCCGAAACGTCGTGATTTGTTTTATTTTATTTTACTGGAGATCTGTGACAGAGAGCTTCATGGCTGTTTGGATTTAGTTTTCCTCCTCCTGTGCAGTGCGCTGTATGATGTACGGATTTGGAGATGACCAGAACCCCTACACGGAGTGTGTGGATCTACTGGAGGATCTCCTCACAGAGTTCATCACTGAGACGGTGAGAGGTCAACACCACCCTCACACTCACCCACTTGGCCATTCACTCACCCCCTCTCATGCTCACCCACTCTCACGCTCACCCACTCTCATGCTCACCACTCTCTCACACTCACCCACTCTCTCACACTCACCCACTCTCTCACACTCACCCACTCTCACACTCACCCACACTCACCCACTCGACCATTCACACACTCATCCACTCTCACACTCATCCACTCTCACACTCACCCACTCTCACACTCACCCACTCTCACACTCACCCACTCTCACACTCACCCACTCTCACACTCACCCACTCTCATTCTCACTACACTCACCACTCTCTCACCACTCCCACCCACTCACACACTCCCACACGCACCCACTCACCCGCTCTCACACTCACCCACTCTCACACTCACCACTCTCACACTCACCCACTCTCACACTCACCACTCTCACACTCACCACTCTCACACTCACCCACACTCACCACTCTCACACTCACCCACTCTCACACTCACCCACTCTCATTCTCACCACACTCACCACTCTCTCACCACTCCCACCCACTCTCACACTCACACACTCCCACACTCACCCGCTCTCACACTCACCCACTATCACACTCACCCACTCTCACACTCACCCACTCTCACACTCACCCACTCTCACACTCATCCACTCTCACACTCACCCACTCTCACACTCACCCACTCTCACACTCACCACTCTCACACTCACCACTCTCACACTCACCACTCTCACACTCACCACTCTCACACTCACCACTCTCACACTCACCACTCTCACACTCACCCACTCTCACACTCACCCACTCACCCACTTCCACACTCACCACACTCACCCACTCACACTCACCCACCCTCACACCTACAGGGCTATCCCTGTCTCTCTCAGACCTACAGGGCTATCCCTGTCTCTCTCACTCTCTCAGACTCACAGGGCGATCGCCGTAGGGCGGCCCGGGCGGCTCCAGGTCGAGGACCTGGTGTTCCTCGTCAGGAAGGACGAGCGCAAATTCTCGCGCATGAAGGAGCTGCTCACCATGAACGAGGAGCTCAAGAAGGCTCGCAAGGCCTTCGACGAGGCCACCTACGGCACTTGAGGGCCGCGGCGGTCGGCCGTCGTGAACCCGTCATGAACGGGGGCCCGGTGGTGGCGAGAAGACGTTAACTAACTTCTCCTGGTTTGCAGACGGTCGTGGGTTCGATGCTGACCCTCACGATGCCTGTTGTATATTTGGAGTGTGCGTGTGTTTCCCCCCCCACCCCCTTCCCCGTGTTGGTCGCGTGGATTTGCTTTCCAGGTCCTAGGGGTTTTCCCTCCACGTCACGCATTCGGAGTATTTGGCTGATATACATTTCCACGTGATGTTAAGCCACCATTTCGTTAAGCTGTCTTTTGAAATAGTCAGGTCGCTTCTGAAATAGAGCTCCATAGCTAACTGGGCCTTACCTGGTAAAATAAAAAAAATGGTTTAGTTTACACCACTGGCCATCGTCAACCCAAACACCACCAGGCCATCGTCAACCCAAACACCACCAGGCCATCGTCAACCCAGACACCACCAGGCCATCGTCAACCCAGACACCACCAGGCCATCGTCAACCCAGACACCACCAGGCCATCGTCAACCCAGACACCACCAGGCCATCGTGAACCCACGACTGAGCAGGGGAGGGTCAATGGGAGGGAGTGGGTGGATCAAAGAGTTAATAGTGGCCGTGTCAAGAGACGCCTTGTGTTGAGGTTCTGGGTTCATGCCCAGGGCATCATGGGTCTTTCTGTGTATCTTATGGGGGTTCACAATGGACGTGTCAGAGACGCTGATCCAGCACCACTGCGATCCTAGGTTAAACGCCTGGGTGCCTCCCTCTACGTCCATGGCCGTGTCAGAGACTGCGAGCCAGTGACACTAGTTAAAAATTAGAATCTTTAAAATCTAAATCTTTTGTTTTGATCGGAGGAATCCAATGAGCTATGAAGCTCTTTTTACAGTTGTCCAGTAGAAGTCCTGGGTTCGAACGCCTGGTCTGGCTGTCTCAAGAAATTTGAAATGGTTGTGTGGACTTGACTTTCTTTACTTACTATATTCTGTGTTCCAATCTGGCGTCTGGGGGTGTCCCCATGTCTCAATGAGTCTGCGTGGCCGTGTCAGGAGACATGGTGGGCTTTTTTTTTTAAAGGTGCTAGGTTTGAGCCTTGGTGCTCTTCAGTGTCTCCAGGGAAGGTTCACAACGGCTGTGACGGAGACACCGAGGCCAGCACTGTTGCTGTTCCTTGGTTCAAGCCCTGGGTTTGGCCACTACGAAACTCCTGAGAGAGAGACCCGAGAAACATTCACGCCTATGGTTTGGACCAATGCATTCAATTGTCACCGGATCAGTGTTGCTGACACGGCCATTAAAGACATCCCCGATGGAGACGCATGGCCGTTGACTAAAGGATTGTGTTCCAGCTCATTCGCCCCCCAGCTGTGTAAGGACTGACAGTTTTTATTTTTCAATTGCGAATCGGGATCAATAAAAGAAAAGCTTTATATCGGAGGGAAGGCTGGGAGTGCATTTTGTGAAACTCAATTTTATTGTTTGTTGAACTTTTGTCGCACTGTGTGGAGCCAACCTTGCTTATCGGAGCTGCGGGGGGAAGGACGCCAAACTAAACGCAACAACAAGCGGTGCTAAAGAAATGAGTTTGTCAATCTAGATCAGGGGTGGGGAACCTTTTTTCTGCCAAGGGCCATTTGGATATTTATAACATCATTCGTGGGCCATACAAAATTATCAACTAAAAAAATATCCTGTTATATTTGCTCAAACGTTTAATTAACTCACCCCTAATGTGATGGTTGGAACTGCTTCGCTTTGGTGAGGTGTGTGATGTTAGCTGGTATTGATGTTGCTACTCGCAACTGCTTTTCCAGATTTGCTCCTAGATTTATTGAATTTCGAGTCCCGCTTGCGGTTGCCTTGGCAGGGCCAGACCAAATTATTTCGCGGGCCTTATACGGCCCGCGGGCCGGACGTTCCCCACCCCTGATCTGGATGGAGAGCTTTCCAGGCGGCCGCATAAGCGTATCTGAAAGCGCCACGCGATATGTTGACTACCGTCTTTGTGGGTTTAGTTCATTTCAGAAGGTTGTGGAGTTGTGTTGAGGTAAGATTTGAGCATGGGGATGTTTGGCCAATACCAGTTACATTGCATGGTTTGTAGCTATGTCTGTGAAAAGGAGTCTGAGACTGGATGAGCTCTTTATTTCTCCATCGCACAGCAACAATCGTTCCAAAACCAACCCCGAACACGCATCCCACAGCCCCTTTTAACCCCTCCATCTCCGTGCCCTCGTTCCCAATACTCGCCCTGCATGCCTCGTCTGGGTGACGTCATTGCCCTTTAACCCCTGACCCCCGTCTAGCGAATTCCCGCGCGTGTGATTGGTGCATGTTATAGTGAGAGCGGATATTTCATGTATGCGTGGTGCATGAGGGTGGCTCGCAGATCTCTTACATCTGCACGAATAAATGTTGAACTCATTTTGCACTGTACGTCGATAACCATGCAAATCGGAGGTGCGGAGAAGGACCACAAACTAAACGGCAAGCAGTTCTAAATAAATTAGTTTGTCAATCTCGATGATTTACAAGTGCACAGCTCCAGTGGCTCCCTAATATCGGAAGGAAGAGCGTTCCAGATGGCCACAAAAGTGCATCTGAAAGCGCCGTGATGATGTGGTGACCACCGTCATTGTTTGATGGCCAGCCTAAAGCCGCCGCTGCGAGGATGAGCGGAGTTCGTCTGATGATGGCTTATAGCTCCTTGACAAGATCAGCGAGGTATTGTGGTTCATTTGTGGCAAGCACTTTGCGCGTAATGGGTGCGACCTTATAATACATTCGTTCGGCAAGCACTGGACGGACACAGCCAGATCTTGTAGTAACCCATCACGACACGCGCCAAAGAATGTTGTATACGCAGCTTGGTAATGATTTTGGCAGAATTCCCGTAGATGTATTGAGTTGCAATAATTATCGAGCTTTGTCGATGCTACCCTACACAACAACCGTGTTAGCCATCACGACTCAATAGTGGTCAAATGTGTCGTAGAGCCGTGATCGGAAAATCGCAGAACCTGACGATATTTTTCACCTGGTGAGCAAACGACAGATTCTGATCCACAAATTGTACTGCCTGAACCCGAGTGCCAACCAGCAGAACTTCCGATTCTCCTGGATTACGCAGAATTTCGTTTAGGAGAAACCGCACGTGCACCGCTCGCTTGCACTATTCGAGGTTGCCGAGGCTCTATTTCTAACTTTGACTTCACTGCGGTGTACAATTATGTAATTATGTATCGGCATATTTATGGAATTGATGTCATGAGATGATAGGACATTGGCGTTGGGAGAGACGTACGTTGAAGATTGGAAGGGTCCGAGTAATGACCCCTGCGATACGCCAACTGGGTACAGCATAGGCGGTAACTTCATCACCCAGCTTAATGACCTGTGATCAACCATGTAGGTATGATTCAATCCACCCAAGTGCCATACTCCATACACCGAACTTGACCAAAGTTGCCCGATGAGTATCTCATGGTCGATGGTTGGCGAAGGGAGCTGAGAGATCGACGCCAACCAACGCTACGGTACACCGCTCATCCGTGATCTCAGAGGTCATCGGTGGTCTTTAGTAAGAGCCGTCTCAGTGCTGTGGAACTTCTGGTATGCTGACCGCAAAGGGGTTGAATCTGCAGAGACGTGGGGAAGCAACCGCTTCAGACGAAGGCGCTCTATGACCTTTGAAATCTTGCTCAGGTTTGAGATCGGGCGATAGTTTGCAGGGTCACTGTGGCTGAAGCCAACTTTTTTTGTCAGGAGCGATGTTACCTGCGCCATTTTGATTCGGTCTCGGAAACAGCCCCTCGCTGAACGAAAGATTTGGCAGGTGGACAATTGGTGGCACAAGCACCGTCCGAGCACGATTTGAGAATCGACGGCGTGGATGCACTCGAGCGGCGATGTCTTATTTGGCAGCCGTGCGATGAACATCGACACCTCTGCCAGGGTCTCGAGTGTTTCATTGATTCCAGGTTGATTAAACTCGAATGGCGGATGGGGAGGACGCCGTTGCTTTGGAGTTAGAAAATGCTGTCTCGATCGTCGCTATTTTATTGGTGAAGAATTGTCACGTGTGCTGTGCGCAGACCGGGTTGACTGGTTGATGGGTGGTCTGGAGTGCAGCAGAACCTTTCACGCCACGCCATAGAGCAGGGGTCCTCAAACTACGGCCCGCGGGCCACATGCGGCCCACCGAGGACATTTATCCGGCCCATGGTCACTAATTGGGCTGCGCTTGTGAGCACTAATTGGGCTGTGCTGGTGAGCACTAATTGGGCTGCGCTGGTGAGCACTGATTGAGCTGCGGCTGTGGGCACTGATTGAGCTGCGGCTGTGAGCACTGATTGAGCTGCGGCGGTGGGCACTCATTGGGCTGCGCTGGTGAATGGTTCAATGGGCCAATTGACTGGACTTGCCCCCCAGGCCTAAGGCTGCCAGCCCTCCCCTGGCTGCGCTTGACTGGCTCTGCCTCTCTCAGCTCCCTCCCTCAGCTCCCTCACTTGCCCCTCAGCTCCACTCCCAGTGATATTCCTGTGTGCTGGGGATCTACAGCACCGCTGAGTAAATGATAGAGGGGTAATAATGAAGTACCGGTGAAGACGCTTGACGCCGAGGTTGAGGCACACGTATATTTATTTCACAATACGACAGTGGGCATATACACACTCAAGGGGGTATCGGCCCCCTCACCCGTATAACTCGGGATACACCCCTAGCTAACTCTGTCCTAGCCCCGAATCCTCCACTAATGGGCTAGGGGAGGCTAACTGGCCCGACACTGGTAAGTCGGGCCCGGTACCCGGAGTTCCAGACCAGCTCTTACAAGAGCACCGGCTCTGGCTTTCGGGACCACGCCGCTGGCTCAGTCCTGTCCGGCCCTGAAAAGGACATCGAACTAGGGGAGTCCAGGGCTTTATCTAAGACGTCTTCAGTCTTCTTCCCTTAGCTTAAACATAACTGACTCGAGCCCTTTGAACATCCCCTTTTATACCCAACCCCTCCCTGAGGGGTGGGGCCCCGGGGGATCATAACGTTCGAACCAGCCCTCCCCAGGGTGTCTGGCTCGGACGTCGTAGAGGGCACCTCCTCGTGCACTTACGTAGCCCCGCCCACTGTGTTTGTTTTCCATAGGCTGCCATGCATAACGGGCCCTCTCTTTAACCCCCCTACAACCCCCCCCCCCCCCCCCCGCATAGCTTGCAGCCGTCCCGGCTGCCAACATACAAAAATGACAATAAAAGTGCATTTACACCTTGACCGCGCGTGTGCCTCACTATTTTTCAACAATAACAAGAACAGCAACAAGAACACAACAAAATGCAACAGCAAGAAGAGAAAACAACCCGACGCACCCCCCCTTGAATAAATACGAATTCCGTAAAAAAACCAACCTATATACAATTTGCAGGGAACCCACCATACACACAACACCAGGTGAACCCAACGTATGTACATTTCAATGGGCAGGGAACACACCACCCACACAACACACAATGAACCCAACATATGTACATTCAATGGGCAGGGAACACACCACCAACACAACACACGATGAACACAACCTATGTACACATCTTCCGGCCTCATAACAGTCTGCGCATTTTTGCGCGCGTCCTTGCCGCGGGCCCCTCACACGGGGTAACCCCGGGTGGCGGACCGTCAGGTGGCAATTGTCCGTCCCGGAGTGAGTCCTCATCCGATGCCACGCGACCGTCGGTATCCCCAGGAGGGGTGGTCGGGCGTGAGCCCGTCAGTCCTGATGCACCTGGAGGTGGCACGGCCGGCAAGGCATTAGGTGAGAACGACGGAGACGGACCCAATGAGTCGGTCGACCCCCCACACGTTTGGCCACGCATGTGTGAAGTGGGTTTGTGTACCGCAACGAAGGGTTTTAACCTAGAGGGGTGCACGAACCATCGCCGCTTCCCCCATTTAATGCGCACGCACTGTGGTCGCAAAACTTCGACCACCTCCACAGGGCCCTGCCACGGCCGCACGAGCTTAGAGGAGGTAGCCAGTGGCACTTGGGGACAGTGCAGCCATGCCTTGTCCCCCGGCTTCCACTATATCATGTGCGCCCGACCCAGCCTGAGGCGCTCATTCGCCTTTTGACGGAGGTCCGAGTTTAGCATTGCAGCATCCCGCGCCTCTGTTAATTTGGCCAGATTAAATTTGACGTGGTCAGCCAATTTAGTTTTCCCTTGCGGCTCGGGGATCTGCAGCTGGGCGCGAACAGGCGGGTCGGGTTCGCGACCGTACATGAGGTAAAAGGGGGAAAATCCCGTAGCTGCATGGGGTGCCATCCGGTATGCCGCCAAGACCCCTTGAATATGCAGGTCCCAGTCAGTCTGTGAGTCCGAGACCTGCTGTGACATCATTGACGTAATGGTGCGATGCAGGCGCTCGACCATCCCGTCAGTTTGCGGGTGATACGGGGAGGTACGAATTTTCTTCGTGCCTAGGAGGTCACAGACTTGTTTGAGTAATTTACCGGAAAAATTTCTGCCCTGGTCGGTCAGCAGCCGCTCCGGAGCACCTTTGTCCAGGACGTATCCCTGAACAAAGGCCTCCACGATGGCTGCTGCCGACTGGTTGGCAAGGGGCCAGGCCATAGGCCAGCGTGTAAAATACTCGACACCAGTCAACAAATACCTATTGCCCCTGGGGGTGGCGGGAAATGGGCCCAAAATGTCCAGCGCGACAAGCTCATTTATTCTGGACACTTTGATCGATTGCAAGGGCGGGTTAGACTCCCGCGCCGGCGGTTTCCGTTGCGCACACCGAGGGCATGATCCCAATAGATCCCCAACATCCCTGGTCATGCCAGGCCAAAAAAAATCAAGTTGTAGCAGTGCAAGAGTCTTTTGGGTCCCCAGGTGTAACAGGCGCTCATGCGCGGCCCACACCACCTTGCCTCGCAACCCAGAAGGGACCACCAGCCGATGTCGCTGGGATTTCCCGTCCCAATGCATCAGCAGACCTTGCACCATTTCCCATGCATCCGAATCACCCTTCACACACTCAGCACCCCCGACGCGACGACGCCACCCGAGGAGGGAGGTATCCTCCATCTGGAGGCGCCCCCATTCAGTGACGGGCAACCCCAACAGGGAATCTCTTCCCTGTTGTTCGATCGAATTAGTAATTAATGTTTCGTCGTCGTCGGTGGCTGCCAAAACCGGAACCGATGCGTCCCCTGAGGGCCTGCAACGTCCCGACCCCAGAAGGCATGCACATTCCGAGGTGGTTGGCATGCGCGACAGAGCGTCCGCATTCGTATGGCGAATGCCCTTACGGTAGGTGGTTTCAAAATCAAAGTCCTGGAGAACCTCCAACCATCGAGACAACTGTCCCGATGGTTGTTGAACTCGCAGGGCATACTGTAGTGCCGCATGATCTGTGCGGACGGTGAAATGCCGACCGTACAGATATGGGCGATACTGTTGGATGAAATAGACAATTGCCAACAGTTCCCTACGGGTGACACAATATCTTTGCTCCGCAGGAGACAACACCCGACTACCGTACGCGACCACCCGTTCCACGCCATCAACCACCTGGGAAAGCACACCCCCAATACCCGTGTTGCTCGCATCGGTGTCGAGCAAAAAGGGCTTAGAAAAATCGGGGTAAACCAAGGGAGGGGCTTTTACCAGGGCGTCCCGAAGGGAGCAGAAAGCAGCCTCCTCCTCTTGGCCCCAGTGGAACCGAACCCCTTTAGATGTTAAAGCATGCAGGGGTTTGGCAATTGTCGCAAAATCAGCGACGAACCGTCGGTAATACGACGCGAACCCAATGAAACTCCTGACCTCTCCCACCGAGGTGGGAGTCGGCCAGGAGCTGACACATTGCGTTTTGGCGGGATCGGTAGCAATACCTGAGCGTCCCACGATGTGCCCCAAATAACGCACCGAATCGCGCAACAAATGGCATTTTTGGGGTTTGAATTTCAAATTAGCAGCCCGCATCTTTAGGAAAACCGCCCGCAACCTCTGGAGATGTTCGTCAAAAGTTTTACCAAAGACGATAACGTCATCCAAATAAATGAGGCACGACTCCCATTGCAATCCAGCCAAAACCAATTCCATCAAACGCTGGAAAGTTGCCGGCGCTGAGTGTAAGCCCATCGGCAACCGGTTGAATTGGAACAGGCCGTGCTGTGTACGGAAAGCAGTTTTAGGCTTTGAATCATCGTCCAGAGGAAGCTGCCAGAATCCCGAAAGTAAATCGAGTGTGGAAAAGAATCGCGCTCCCGCCAAGGCGTCCAGCGATTCATCCATCCGAGGGAGCGGGTATGCGTCGGCAACCGAAATTTTGTTAAGGCGCCGAAAATCAACGCAAAACCGCAACGATCCGTCCTGCTTTTTAACCAGGACGATCGGCACTCCCCAAGGGCTGGTGGAAGGAGAAATGATGTCGGCGGCCAACATGTCATCAATAGCCGATTTGACATGGTCCTTTTCGGCGGGACTCAACCGAAACGGATTTTGGCGAATTGGCGCGCTGTCACCCGTGTCAATATGGTGACGCAGCAGGTGAGTACAACCCAAATCGTATTTATTCCGACTAAAAATGTCGGAAAATTCCCGCAGTAGTGTTTTAAGTTGTTGACGCTCTGAATCTGACAGGTCCGTCGATCCCACACAAAGCGCCTCGAGCCACCCTTCATCGCTGTCCGAATGCGGTCGCGGCGCAGGGACAACGCTGACGTGATTTGCGACGGTTTCCTCACATGGCACCGGCGTTGCGTGAGCAAGCACGGTTCCCTGTGGGACCACCACCGTCTGCGAGCCCACATTGAGGACCGCGATGAAGGGTTCACCGTCCCCTCTTACTATGGTCTGGGCCGGAAGTAAATGAGGTCCACTAACCCCGGCCCTAGACGGCCCCAGCAGAACCCCTTGGGCCGCAATACCCTTAGCGAAGGGTCGCCGAAGTTTCAAGGGAATCAACATTTGTGCCCCCGGAGGGACGCGCACCGTTCTCTCTACGAATGCCGGCACCGTCGCGAATGCCGTCCGAGTCGTAACGGGTGATGGCAAAAACGCCATGCGTCTGCCCGACGGGAGCTCAATGCATCCCTGGTCGATTAATATCCTAATCGGCATTTTGGCCAGGAAGTCCGTCCCCAGCAGGCACGGAACCGCCAGCGAGGAGGAAACAAAAATCGGCCCAGACAATTTAATTTCCCCAACACAAATTTGGGCCCGAATTTGTCCGATGATGCCAAGTGAGCCCCCGTTAGCCGCATAGAATGGTACGTTAACAGGCATCAAAGGACGGCTCTGGACAGGGAGAATATTGTATATTAACTCCGAAATAATGGTCGCCGATGCTCCCGTATCGACCAGGATGCGCACTTCAACCCCGTCGATGTGCCCCACAACGGCCGACGACCCCGATGATGCGGCTACCACACGATCGGCCAGCACGGACCACTGGCCGGGTTCGATATGAGTACCCAGAGTGGTGCGTGATGGTGCGATGGTGCGCGATATCGGCCCCCCTCTCGTTGCGGTATTTGAGTGCGTGACGGGCGTGTGCGTGGGCCAAACATGTGGGGTGCCGCGACTCGCCGGGTTATGATGGTGGAGCTTGTGATGAGGCCCGTCGTCCCGTTGAGGTGTCGTCCCGCGCTGACGAGGAGAGCGGCACCCCGAGGCGACGTGGCCCCGGACGCCGCAGTTAAAACACCGCGGGAGCGCCGTCGGAGTTGACGGATGGTCGGAACGGCCCGACCTGTCCCGGCCCGACCGTGCTCCCGTCGCCTGTTGCCGTCGGTGGTCGACGGCGTAGAGCTCCTCCGTCGGAAGGGTGGCTGCAGCCACCGCACGCCCCGCCGATGCCCTGCTGGCTTTCCGCCGGAGCGACAGGAGGTTTGCGTGGAGGAGCCGCGCCGCCTGGAGCGATGTCATTTCCGCGTCCTCCTGCGCGACGACAGCGATGTCAAGGTCGTCTGCCAGGAGGAGGATTTTCTCCGTGACCATAGCATCCACGCCGTCGTCGTCCATACGAGGGAAGGCCGACGTAGCCATCGCCAGGAGGCTCGTCCGGTATGCTAGGGGCGACTCCTTCTCACCCCGCTTGCGGTCGTAAAATTGCTGTCGGCATTCGGCTGATGGTCCATAGACCCCGCCCAGCAGCTGTAGCGCCATCGGTAACGTAGACCGCTTCTCTCTCGGCGCCGATGTGAGTGCGGCGAGCGCGTCGCCGTCGAGGAGCGCCGGCAGCGCGCAGAGAGCCTCCTCATCGGACCATTTCGCCATCTCCTGATGGGCGAGGAAACGTCGGCGAAACCCGGCCCAGTCTCCCTCCGCGCCGATGAACTCCTTCAGCGGGGGCAGTCTCTGATGAAGCGCAGCGGTTGTTGTAGACTCCCGCAGGCAGATGTCACCACCACTCGGCTGTGCGTCGGTGCGAACGGCCGATGGGATCGCCTGTCGCGGTTGTGATGACGCACCCTCCGGCGGTGATGACGCTGCAGCTCCAGCGACGGCGATGTCGGAGCGGATGTTCAGGCTGGCCACGCCCTGAACAGCTGTAGCGTCGATGGCGGGAATTTCAAATTCGGACTGCTCCGAAATGGCGGGAAGGCGCCCTGGTCGTTGGCTCGCCTCGCCCCGTGTTGGATCACCGGCCCCCAATCGCGTGATGGTCTCCAGCGTGGCGGCAGCGGCATACAGCAGCTCCGCCAGCCTCCCGTGAGCCAGCCGTAACGCGTCTAACTGCGGCCCCTCTTCATTTCGATGCCCCGGTAAGGAGGCGTCAGGCCCCGGCTGCACCATGTCTTGTGGAGCCGTCTCGGGCTCGACGATCTCGGCAGTGTCTTCCTCCTGCGGTACTTTTGCCCGCGCTGTTTTCCGCGTGTCCATGTTCGAATTACTTCTGACACCAGTTGAAGTACCGGTGAAGACGCTTGACGCCGAGGTTGAGGCACACGTATATTTATTTCACAATACGACAGTGGGCATATACACACTCGAGGGGGTATCGGCCCCCTCACCCGTATAACTCGGGATACACCCCTAGCTAACTCTGTCCTAGCCCCGAATCCTCCACTAATGGGCTAGGGGAGGCTAACTGGCCCGACACTGGTAAGTCGGGCCCGGTACCCGGAGTTCCAGACCAGCTCTTACAAGAGCACCGGCTCTGGCTTTCGGGACCACGCCGCTGGCTCAGTCCTGTCCGGCCCTGAAAAGGACATCGAAATAGGGGAGTCCAGGGCTTTATCTAAGACGTCTTCAGTCTTCTTCCCTTAGCTTAAACATAACTGACTCGAGCCCTTTGAATATCCCCTTTTATACCCAACCCCTCCCTGAGGGGTGGGGCCCCGGGGGATCATAACGTTCGAACCAGCCCCCCCCAGGGTGTCTGGCTCGGACGTCGTAGAGGGCACCTCCTCGTGCACTTACGTAGCCCCGCCCACTGTGTTTGTTTTCCATAGGCTGCCATGCATAACGGGCCCTCTCTTTAACACCCCTACAATAACAGAGTGATCTCTGATCTCTGGAGGGGCTGCCTGCTGTTTTCGTGCTGGTCAGTGACAGACAGCCGAGGAGTAGGAAACCCAATTTAAATGACAGTAAGTGCATTTATATTCAGATTGCTATTCAGTTGTATGAGGTTATATGTAGTATGTTGTGTAAGCCCCGGTTCATACTGTTGCGATCTCTGAGCAGTGCGAGTTCAGCCATATGCTTGTATGGCTGAACTTGCATTAGATTCGGAAGAAAAAAGGCACATGTGCCTTCTTTTTTCCTGCAGTGGAATCGGATCGCATGGGTCTTCTCCCCCATGCGATCAGATTCCTATGCGAGTTCGCAGATCGAACTGCGATCTGTGAACAAAACTGCAGGTGTAATTAACTTTTTAATGGCACCCGCACCAGTGTGAGCCTGGGGTTAAAGCGGAGTTCCCCCAATCAGACTGCATTGATGGGCAGTGCAGTCTGTATATCTCTGTGTGGGCAAAGTTATTGCTGGTATATTGTTTTTGTAGTGCTGTATATATATATTGGTATTTTACTAATAGCAATTTTGACTCCCTAGGAAACAATGATGTCAAGAAAGAGAAAAATTGACTCGGAGTGTAGGATATTCAAAGAACAGTGGACTTATGATTACTTTTTCATGCAGTACAAGGAAAGAGCTGTGTGTCTGATATGCCAGAATATAGTGTCTGTGTTCAAAGAATACAATTTACGTCGACACTATGAAACTCAACATAAAGATAAATATGATTGTTTGGTCGGAGAAGTGAGAAAATATAAAATATTAAAACTGATAAATACATTAACAACTCAGCAAAATACTTTTGTGAAGCAGAAGCAGCTAAATATTTCATCACTGCGAGCAAGTTTTCAAGTTGTCAAGCTAATAGCGTGCACTGGCAGACCATTCGTGGACGGAGAATTTGTTAAAGAATGCCTTCTTTCTGTTGCCAAAGAGATGTGTCCAGAGAAGGCCGATTTATTTAGTACAGTGAGTGTTTCAGGACCTACAATTACACGGAGGATTGAAGAAATGGGAGACAATTTGCATCAGCATTTGCAAAACTCCACAAAAAAACTTTCCTATTTTTCCTTGGCACTCGACGAAAGCAATGATGTTCGTGATTCTGCACAACTTCTAATTTTTATTCGTGGGACGAATGACTATTTCGAAGTCACAGAAGAGCTTGCTGCACTGCAAAGCATCAAAGGAACAACTACAGGAGAGGATATCTATGAAAAGGTTTGCCAAACTGTGAATGGTTTGGAGCTGAACTGGGCTAAACTAGCCAGTGTGACAACTGATGGTGCTCCTAGCATTGTGGGGTCTAAGAAAGGAGTAATTGCTCGCATTAACCAAGAGATGGACAAATATAACCATTCTCATCCAATAGCCATACACTGCCTCATCCACCAACAAGCGCTGTGTAGTAAATCACTGAAGTGGGACTCTGTTATGAAAATTGTGGTATCTTGTGTTAGCTTCATTAGAGCTCATGCACTAAACCACAGACAATTTCAGGAATTTCTGTCTGAGCTAAATGTTGACTATGAAGATGTTCTGTACCACACAGAAATCCGTTGACTGAGTCGAGGGAGAGTTTTGAAACGTTTTTATGACTTACTTCCACAGATTACAGCTTTTCTGCTTTCAAAAAACAAAGAAGTACCAGAGCTCAATGATGCAGAATGGAAATGGCACCTTGCCTTTCTGACAGATGTAACAGAGCTACCCAACAGTTTCAATGTGCAACTTCAAGGAAAGGGGAAGCTCATCTGTGATATGCAATCACATGTCAAAGCATTTGAAGTGAAATTAGGCCTCTTCAAACAAGTGAAGGAGAAAAACTTCTGCCATCTCCCCACAACTCAAAATCTGTTAGTGGAAAAATTATTGGTTGCATTCCCAAACAAAACATGTGTGGATTCACTGGAAACATTGCAAAAGGAGTTCCAATTTAGATTTAAAGAGCTTCATCTCCATGAACAGGACTTACAGCTTTTCCGTAACCCATTTTCTATTGACATTGAAAATGTGGATACAATTTACCAAATGGAACTGGCTGAACTGCAGAATTGTGACTCTCTGAAAGACGCATTCAAGTCAAGCAGCCTTCATAATTTCTATGCATCTCTCCCCTCTGAGACATATCCTCATCTCAGGAACCGTGCACTCAAAATGGCAACCATCTTTGGCAGCACTTATGTCTGTGAACAGACTTTTTCCAGAATGAAACATTTGAAATCTCTAACCAGATCTAGACTAACGGATGCACACTTGCATCACTTGTTACGACTAGCAGTGACAAATATGGAACCGGACATTGACCATCTCATTAGCCAAAAGCAGGCCCATAGTTCCCATTGAAATACTGGCAAGTTTGTTGATTTAACTTTACTTGTTCTTCATTTTAAATATTGTATTTGTTCCCGTTTTGTTTCTTCACTTCAAAATAAGATATATGCAGTGTGCATAGGAATTTGTTCATAGTTTTTTTTAACTATAGTCCGGCCCTCCAACGGTCTGAGGGACAGTGAACTGGCCCCCTGTTTAAAACGTTTGAGGACCCCTGCCATAGAGCACTGGGAGGGAGTCGCAGATCCTTCTGTGCAGAGCAGAGCACAGAAGGATCTGCGAGACTCAATAATGAGTCGGTTGGCAGATCTGCAGACGGCTCTGAAAGGCCTTGTCGGGGATTTGGAACTATCCAAGAGTAAGGCATAGCTGTTGGGCTCCAGACTGCAGCAGTAGAATCTCCTAGCAGGTGTTGTTAGGTTTTACATGTTCCATGACCGTCAAAAGGATCTCCCGTTTTTCTTCATGAAAGGTGATCTTGTAGCCTGCAACAACATCAATTGTGTGATTGCAGCCCTCAACATCGTCCATGATCCAGTTTTCTTCTAAAGACGCTCCCAGCCTCATTGGCTGCGATTGCCTCCGGTGACAGCCGCTTTGTGCTTGTTGGTCGGATGGGCACAAGCTCATCAAGAAGAGCAGCAATGTCATTTGGTAATTGAGCTGCAAATGAATCGACCGTCGATGCAGGATTTAGACACGCCGATGATAACCGGATCTTTTGACGGAAAGCGTCGTGGTCCAGTTGTTTCTAGTCTCCGTATGATACCATATGATATTGTATGATATCCGTATATTGTTGTGATGGGCGGGCAGATAATCGGTAAAGCCATTTTGCACATGACGAGACCGCGGGGGGGGGGGGGGGGGGGTCAAAAATCGTCCAAAATCGTGTGACGTCATTTATGGACGGCCCCTAAGCAGCAGCTCGAACGACGGTGATTGTTAATGAGTTGCTCAGGACTTTCACATAGACGTCTTCACAGTGAATCAGTGCAATCCCATCACCATACTGGCAAAAAAGGTCCCATAGATATAACTGCTTCACAAACTCTTTGGTTCTTTCGGTAAAGTCACGTAGATAGAACATTATCTACGTGAATGTAACGAAAGAACCAAAGAGTATGGATTCCTGCAGTCACGAAAGCTTCAAATCAGGATCTTAACACAACTCCTGTTTTATTGCCACAAAGGGTATGAAGCCTATTCTTTTCATATTTTTATACTGACAAAAATATATTCTATGATATACATACACTACACATTACTATATACTACACTATGCACTACACTATACATTATTGTCAGAAAAGGTTAAACCTATTATTTTTCATCAACAGCGTATCCGTTAGGTGCAACCTCATGCTTAATTACGTCCGGTGAGTCATGTACCCAGGTTTCGGTAACAGCCAATATGCCGAGTCCACATCCGTTGTTTGGAATTTGGAATAGTACCTTCTTGTTGACTATCAGAGTGTGCGTTGACCAATACAAAGTTGTCCGCAGCTGGGTGCAAGTGTAGTGATTGTTCCCACATGATGCCTGGGACAGAGCCATCAAGAAGGCGGGAGTAACCACTCCATGCTCTGATTGGTTGTTGCACGGGGAGCAAGAAGTAAAAAAGCTGGAGGGTTGCGTGAGCGTCAGGTTGGACAGTTAGGCCAGGGGAGGGAAAGAGAGGCGACGACTGGTGGAGATGGAGTGCGACGAGGGGCGGATACAGGAAGAGGTTAAAAGAGGGAGTGGGTGGGTGATTGGGTGGGTAAATGGGTGGGCGTCAGGTGGTACGGTTAGGCCAGGCGAGGGTAAGAGAGAATGATTGGTGGAGATGGAGTACGACGAGGGGCGGAGCCAGGAAGAGGTTAAAAGAGGGAGCGGGAGGCAGAGTTGGGAGCGTTGCGGGAGAGAGGGAGGATGGTGTGAACCCATGCCGTGAAATAAAGACCTTACATTGGTGACAAAGAAAAGGAGTCTTCTTTCACAAGTGTTGACCGGGAAGTGACACTGGCCAAAGAGAATCACAGGGACATGCAGTATGCACGGTGTGCACCACACCAGCTCCACACCCGTCTTCCAATGCATCCTGCAAAGCGTGCTCAGCAGTCCCATGTCTGCCTTTTGACCACAAAGCAACGCTAGGTGACGAGTCCCTCACCTCATCCAGACTCAACGGTGCCTCCATTGTGTCCCTCCACATTCAGAATCAACATGCGATTAAGAGTATATTGGCCGCTGCAATAGATTCCCCACGTTGATAAGCCACTGCGTTGAGTTATAATTTGTGGCGGAAAGGAGTTGGTAGAAGGCATCGGTAATGGAAGCGCAGATGGAATACAACCTAACAAACTGTTGGGGCAAGTGCTGTGAGTAGCGACGAGCGTTTATGAAGGCCTGCACTGTGGCAAACGAGGGGGTGGGTTGGGCCAGCACCATGCCTGGCAGCCTTTGTCTCCCCCAGTGGCGATGTTTACACATTGCACCAATGATTAATTTGAGGCTGAGTCGACCTAGGAGAGGCTCAGCACCGGTTGAGATAATTGTCACGACAGGGGAGGGAAACACGTGGGACAGGAGGGGAAGAGTAGGTTGAGTTAATTCCAGAATGTTATGGAGTAACGTTGAGGTCATCTATCAGCATGGCGATATTTGGCCACTACCAGTTACATTGCAAGGTTTATAGCTATGTAAGTATGCATGTATGTTGAACTTCTTTTGCACCGTACGTAGCCAACCGTGCTAATCGGAGGTGCATGGGAAGTACAACAAAGTAAACACAGCAAAAAGCAATTATAAAACAATGTGAAGATGATTTAAAACTACTAAGCTCCAGTGGCTTCCTAATATCGGAAGAGCTTTCCAGACGGCCGCAGAAGCAGCGCATCTGAAAGCGCCGTGACGGTGCGGTAACCGCCATCTTGTTCGACGGCTGGCCTAAATCCGATGGTGCTGCGAGGATGAGCGGAGTTTGCGTGATGATGGCTTTGAGCTCCTTGATGAGACCAGCAGCAACGTAATTGTGAAAAAGTAACAATAGGTTTGACCCTTTGGCAATTAAACAGGAGTTAAGATGTTCAAACACCAAATATAAACATCTTGCAAGGAATCATGTCTGCATTCACCGCACGTACTTGTGATGAACATGCAAAACAAACTTGCTCTGATAATTATCTATGAATTGTCCTTGAAACTGATTGGCCTACACCAGAGACAGCCTTCTTTAGGTGCCTAGTCTCACCAGTGTCAGACTAGAGAACGCCAAAAGGTGAACAGTACAAGGACAATGCACTATCAGGGCATAGTATAGCTCGGTGTGAGCAGCTACAAAATGGGACCTTTTTGATACTGACAAAAAGGTCCCAAGGTAATTGTGGTTCATTTGTAGCGAGGACTTTGTGTGTAATTAGTGCGATGACCTGATCAGAATGTATTCGACAACCAGTACAACGAGCAGTGGACGCTGTTCTGCGTAGGAAGAAAATTGATCCCCAAATACTCCGAGCCCCCCTACCTACCAATTCACATTCCTCTCCCAACCGGACCCCCCCCCGCAGTCACCACTGCCGATGCAGAGTGTCGCCTACAGGCCGTGCAGTCCGAGATGGTCGCCGATCTGGGAGCCTCTGCTCTGCTCGAGTTCGTGGTGAGCCGCGCCCCTGGCTGCGAGGTGGCGACTGCGCTGTGGTACAAGGGCAGCCGGGAACGCTGGCTCGCAAAGCTTGACGGCTCCTCCTGGACCACGAGAGACTTCGCAGCCACACGCACTCCCTATACACACTGCCTATACCAGGGGTCGGCAACCTACGGCTCCGGAGCCGCATGCGGCTCTTTACGGGCTGCTTCTTGACGATATGTACGTATGTACAGTATGTACTCAGATGCATTGCGGCTCTTGAAATACTGAATTTTGTACCGAATTGGAAAGAAATGGCTCTTCTTGTTATTTTGGTTGCCGACCCCTGGCCTATACACTCACTGCCTATACACTCACTGCCTATACACTCACTGCCTATACACTCACTGCCTATACACATTCTGACTATACACTCACTGCCTATACATTCACTGCCTATACACTCACTGCCTATACACTCACGGCCTATACACACACTGCCTATACACTCACTGCCTATACCCTCACTGCCTATACACTCACTGCCTATACACTCACTGCCTATATACACACTGCCTATACACACACTGCCTAATGCCTATACACACACTGCCTATACACACACTGCCTATACACTTACTGCCTATACACACACTGCCTATACACTCACTGCCTATACACTCACTGCCTATACACTCACTGCCTACACACTCACTGCCTATACACTCACTGCATACATACACACACTGCCTATACACACACTGCCTATACACACACTGCCTATACACTCACTGTCTAAACACTCACTGCCTATACACACACTGCCTATATACACACTGCCCATACACACACTGTCTATATACACACACTGCCTATACACTCACTGCCTATACACTCACTGCCTATACACTCACTGCCTATACACTCACTGCCTATATACACACTGCCTATACACACACTGCCTATACACTCACTGCCTATATACACACTGCCTATACACTCACTGCCTATACACACACTGTCTATACACTCACAGCATATATACACACTGCCTACACACTTACTGCCTATACACACACTGTCTATACACTTACTGCCTATACACACACTGCCTATACACTTACTGCATATACACACACTGCCTATACACTCACTGTCTATATACACACACTGCCTATACACACACTGCCTAATGCCTATACACACACTGCCTATACACTCACTTCCTATACACACTGCCTTCACACTCACTTCATAGATATACACAAACATGCTCTGATAATCTCTATGCATTCTCTATGAACCTGATTGGCCTACACCAGAGACAGTCTTCTCTAGGTGCCTAGTCTCACCAGTGTCAAACTAGAGAATGCCAAAAGGCGAACAGTACAAGGACAATGCACTATCAGGGCATTTCTCGCTCGGGGTGAGCAGCTACAAAATGGGACCTTTTTGTTACCGGCAAAAAAAGGTCCTAAGGTAATTGTGTTTCATTTGTGGCGAGCACTTTGTGTGTAATGAGTGCGATGACCTCATCAGAATGTATTCAGCAAACGGAATAGTGAGGACTGGACGCTGTTCTGCGTAGGAAGAGAATTGACCCCCAACTACTCCGAGCCCCCCCACCGACCAATTCACAATCCGCTCCCCTCCCAACCGGACCCCCCCCCCCTCCCCCCCGGTCACCACTGCCGATGCAGAGTGCCGCCTACAGGCCGTGGAGTCCGAGATGGTCGCCGAGTTGGGAGCCTCGGCTCGGCTCGAGTTCGTGGTGAGGGGCGACCCCGGCTGCGAGGTGGCGGCCGCGCTGTGGTACAAGGACAGCCGGGATCGCTGGGTCGCAAAGCACGACGGCTCCTCCTGGACCACGAGAGACTTCACAGCCACATGCACTCTCTATACACACTGCCTATACACTCACTGCCTATACACTCACTGCCTATACACTCACTGCCTATATACACACTGCCTACACACACACTGCCTATACACTCACTGCCTATACACACACTGTCTATACACTCGCAGCATATATACACACTGCCTATACACTCACTGCCTATACACTCACTGTCTATACATTCACTGCCTATACACTCACTGCCTATACACACACTGCCTATACACACACTGCCTATACACTCACTGTCTATACACTTACTGCCTCTATACTCACTTCCTATACACTCACTGCCTATATACACACTGCCTATACACACACTGCCTAAACACTCACTGCCTATACACATACTGCCTATATACACACTGCCCATACACACACTGTCTATATACACACTGCCTATACACACACTGAATAATGCCTGTACACACACTGCCTATACACTCACTTCCTATACACACTGCCTTCACACTCACTTCATATATATGTAATGCGGGCGTAAACGACCTCCCGGAAGTGACGTCATGGGGGGAGGAGTTACGTCACGTGGGGGAGAGGGTTCAGGTCTATAAGGGGAGAAACCGGAAGCAGTAGGGGAGTGAACGGAGACTGGGAAAGTGTGAGGCCACGCAGGGCGGAGTGTGAGAGAGAGAGTGGCGAGATCGCCACACGCACGGACCCCGAGGATCGGCACCGTCGGCCAGCGGTGACCGACCCCGGGGCAGCAGGAGCAGCGAGAAGGCTGCAGAGAGCAGCGGGTCTGCAAGGGCGGAGTTGGCAGCAGGGGTCTGCACGACGAGACAGCAGCGGGTCTGCTAAGAGGGGCTACGCGAGCGACAGTAGCCTGGGGCTGCAGAGCGAAGAGTATATAGAGGAGTGAGGGGGCTACGTGAGCGACAGCAGCCTGGGGCTGCAGAGTGAAGGGTATATAGGGGAGTGCCGTGAGGGAAAAGAGATCGAACCCAAATAAAGGACACAGGACAGAGAGAGAAGCGTCCGAGTCTTTTATTACATATATACACAAACATGCTCTGATAATCTCTATGCATTCTCTATGAACCTGATTGGCCTACACCGGAGACAGTCTTCTCTAGGTGCCTAGTCTCACCAGTGTCAGACTAGAGAATGCTTTAAGGCGAACAGTACAAGGACAATGCACTATCAGGGCATTTCTCGCTCGGGGTGAGCAGCTACAAAATGGGACCTTTTTGTTACTGGCAAAAAAGGTCCTAAGGTAATTGTGTTTCATTTGTGGCGAGCACTTTGTGTGCAATGAGTGCGATGACCTCATCAGAATGTATTCAGCAAATGTAATAGCGAGCACTGGACGCTGTTCTGCGTAGGAAGAGAATTGACCCCAACCTACTCCGAGCCCCCTCACCGACCAATTCACAATCCGCTCCCCTGCCAACTGGACCCCCCCTCCCCCCCCGGTCACCACTGCCAATGCAGAGTGCCGCCTACAGGCCGTGGATTTCGAAGTGGTCGCCGAGCTGGGAGCCTCGGCTCTGCTCGAGTTCGTGGTGAGCCGCGCCCCCGGCTGCGAGGTGGCGACTGCGCTGTGGTACAATGGCAGCCGGGAACGCTGGCTCGCAAAGCTTGACGGCTCCTCCTGGACCACGAGAGACTTCGCAGCCACACGCACTCCCTATACACACTGCCTATACACTCACTGCCTATACACTCACTGCCTATACACACACTGCCTATACACACACTGCCTATACACTCACTGTCTATACACACACTGCCTATACACTCACTGCCTATACACACACTGCCTATACACTCACTGCCTATACACACACTGCCTATACACACACTGCCTATACACTCACTGCCTATACACTCACTGTCTATACACACACTGCCTATACACTCACTGCCTATACACTCACTGCCTATACACACTACCTATACACTCACTGCCTTTACACTCACTGCCTATACACACACTGCCTATACACACACTGCCTATACACACACTGCCTATACACTCACTGCCTATACACTCACTACCTATACACTCACTGTCTATACACTCACTGCCTATACACTCACTGCCTATACACTCACTGCCTATACACTCACTGCCTATACACACACTGCCTATACACATTCTGACTATACACTCACTGCCTATACACTCACTGCCTATACACATTCTGACTATACACTCACTGCCTATACACTCACTGCCTATACACATTCTGACTATACACTCACTGCCTTTATACAAACTGCCTATACACTCACTTCCTATACACACTGCCTGCACACTGACTTTAAAATATCCAAACATCCTATACACATTGCCTATACACTTACTGCCTATACACTCTGCCTATATACAAACTGCCTCTATACACACTGCCCATACACACTACCTATACACTCACTGCCTATGCACACACTGCCTATATACACACTGCCTACACACTTACAACATGAGGTTTGGACCGACAAACCACCAGTAATTAAGGGAAGGAGCGGGTGCAACCGAGGTCGAACAGGTGCTACGCTGTGACCGGAGGTTGGCGCCTTGGAGACGGGAGATGGGGGATGATGATACGAGATTAATGGGGCAACTGGCGCCGGCCTGGCGGCAGCTGAAGTGGTATCACGTGAGGACTCGGGATGACCAGGGGGATATAAGTGGAGGTGTGTGTGAGCAAAGTTGGTTATTTGCCGAGAACAAAGAGTGAATACATTTTGCAGCTGCCGCTCCAGCCGTCAACGGGATCTCAACCCTCACGCCGTCGCCGGGCGGGAGTTTGCTAATCCCCCCGCCCGGGACAGATGGGTGAGTGGGTCTGAAGGAGCGTAGGTGAGGGCAGCGGGGGAGATGCGAAGTTGCTGTGTGTGGAGTCACTGAGTGCGAAGACGCTGTGTGTGGAGACGCTGTGTGGATTCGCTGAGAGCAGAGCTGCTGAGTGGAGGATAAGTGAGGTGCAGAATAGATAAGAGCGGGGAGAATGTGACCATACAGATAGTTATAGGAGTGCCTATAACTGGAGCAAGAACAGGTGCATAAAGTGTAAGCAGGTGACTTGTTACAACGTGTCGGTGTGAGTAGTTTCACAAGACTCTACACAGACACTGCTTTATTAACACTGCCTATATACACACTGCCTATATACACACTGCCAATACACTCACTGCCAATACACCCACTGCTTATACACACACTGCCTATACACTCACTGCATATACACTCACTGCCTATACACTCACTGCCTATACACACACTGCCTATACACTTACTGCCTATACACTCACTGCCTATACACACACTGCCTATACACTCACTACCTATACACACACTGTCTATACACTCACTGTCTATACACTCACTGTCTATACACTCACTGCCTATATACACACTGCCTATATACACACTGCCTATACACTCACTGCCTATACACACACTGCCTTTTCACACTGCCTATACACTCACTGCCTATATACGCACTGCCTTTTCACACTGCCTATACACTCACTTCCTATACACACTGCCTTCACACTCACTTCATACTGTATATACACAAACATGCTCTGATAATCTATGCATTCTCTATGAACATGATTGGCCTACACCAGAGACAGTCTTATTTAGGTGCCTAGTCTCACCAGTGTCAAACCAAAGAATGCCAAAAGGCGAACAGTACAAGGACAATGCACTATCAGGGCATTTCTCGCTTGGGGTGAGCAGCTACAAAATGGGACCTTTTTGTTACTGACAAAAAGGTCCTAAGGTAATTGTGTTTCATTTGTGGCGAGCACTTTGTGTGTAATGAGTGCGATGACCTCATCAGAATATATTCAGCAAACGGAATAGCGAGCACTGGAAGCTGTTCTGCGTAGGAAGAGAATTGACCCCCAACTACTCCGAGCCCCCCCACCGACCAATTCACAATCCGCTCCCCTCCCAACCGGACCACCCCCTCCCCCCCGGTCACCACTGCCGATGCAGAGTGCCGCCTACAGGCCGTGGAGTTCGAGGTGGTCGCCGATCTGGGAGCCTCGGCTCGGCTCGAGTTCGTGGTGAGGGGCGACCCCGGCTGCGAGGTGGCGGCCGCGCTGTGGTACAAGGACAGCCGGGAACGCTGGGTCGCAAAGCTCGATGGCTCCTCCTGGACCACGAGAGACTTCACAGCCACACGCACTGCCTATACACTCACTGCCTATACACTCACTGCCTATACACTTACTGCCTATACACTCACTGCCTATACACACACTGTCTATACACTCACTGCCTATACACACACTGCCTATACACTTACTGCCTATACACTCACTGCCTATACACTCACTGCCTATACATTTGTAGTGACAGAACGGTCACTACTGTGTCGGCCCGTACGAAGGCTGGGGGCCCCAAAGGGGGTGCCTGGGGGGTCACGTGGTGGAAGGATCCGGACCTTCCCAGAGGTGGGGGAAGTGAGGCGTGGCCTGGGAAGTGAGGCGTGGCCTGGGAAGGGAGGCGTGGCCTGGGCGGAGCCGGCCACGCCAGAGAGACGAGATATAAGCGTGGTGTGAAGGCAGAGCAGGGCTGTTCCTGAGAAGAATGAAGACACCTCGTGAAGATGCCAGAAGAGAAGACCTACAGTGAGCGGACTGCCAGCAACCACCTGGCTGGGTCACGCTGGAGCGGCTAAAATACAATTGTGTGTTAGCTAGTGTAGGTCGGTGGTCACCACCCTATGTGTAGAGTAAGAGTAACTGTTGAGTAAACGTTGTGTTAATTAATAAATGAGTGTTGCCTCCCAAGAAGTGTGTGCGCCTAAATTGAACCCATTACATTTGGTGTCAGAAGTTGTGGAAAAATAAATATTGCTAGGTGTTATCCTAGGGAAGTAAAATGGGCACACGAAAAACAAATACAAAACTCATCTGGACGTCTTCGTACGACGGGGATGGTGTGACGACCGTCCTTCGGACAGCCCCGGGGATGGCAGCCCCGGTGACAGAGAGAGAGAGAGATGGCGCTGCACGCGGAGCGGCGGGACTTGCATCGCACTGCTGCTTCGCCGCCATCGGGAACGGAGCGACGGAGCCGCGGCGAGAGGACACCATCGTCGCTGCGGTGGCTGGCGGGGGAGGCCCGGGCATGCGGGCCACGCGGTGGGCCCGCCATTTCGGCGGCTGGTCGGGGCGCGGTTCCCGCCAAAACGCCGTTCCCGCCATTTCGGCGGCTGGTCGGGGCGCTGTTCCCGCCAAAACGCCGTTCCCGCCATTTCGGCGGCTGGTCGGGGCGCTGTTCCCGCCAAAACACCGCTCCTGCTGCCGAAATGCCGCTCCCGCCGACATCAACGCCTGCGGAGGGGGAGTTCCAGCCTTCTGCTCGAGCGCGAGAGGTGGATGGGTTCGCAAGAGCAGGCCGTGTTCACCATCAAAGATTCTTCGGGCCGTTCCAGTGCTCCACCTTGCCGCCCTCCGCTATTCACAGTTTGCCAGGCGAGTTGTGACTTGACAAGCACCCGGCCCCAATAAAAATAATAATAATAACTTCACCCATCTTGCGTGTGCCGGGTTGCGATCGCGGGTGTTTTTTTTTACTCGCTGGGTTGCGGAACGTGTTCGTCCGGTTGTGTGCGTGAGAAATTGACGCGGCGACCAGTGTTTGTTGTTAATTACGGCGTCGAGATCGGTATCTTCTGGGGGTAGTTAATGATTAATTCGTTGTTGATGTCCCGAGCTCCGTTGATATCCTGTATATTGCCGTGTTAATGACTCGTGTTGTTACATCGTTGTGTTGCGAAATCGCCATTGTTATTGTGTATACTGTATGGAGTTTCGCTCGTGATTGTCACTTGTAACTGTCAGAAACTTTGATCGTCATTGTTGCCAATGTACAGACCGTATGGAGCTTTGCTTGAAATTGTTAACAGTGTATGGACTGTTGGGTACTTGCTGGTGATTATTTACTATGTACGGATTGTCTGGAGTATTGATTGTGTGTGTTGCCATGTGGGGACTGGATGGAACATTGCGCCAAATGATTGACTGTACGAACTTCGTATACTGCATATACTGTATTAATCAATTCGGCGATTCTTGGCGTTTGTGTATAGTTTTTTTTAATTCGAATGCCCTGAGTCCCATGGTTAATGTTGAAGGGGATTTTGAAATTACAGGTTCGGTTTGTTTCAAACTCACTGGTTGGTTCCTGTCCGTTGTTGCACAGATGATGTCTTTTGTGCGGGAATGCTCCTTGTGTTCTACATGGATCGGGGGTACGTTTCCGTTAATTGCCGTCAAATTGCGTTGCTCTCTCCACTCGGTTGGTACAGCTGCATTGCTGCAATGCGAGTCTCGGAGATGATGTGTACGGATACGGCATGTGAGGTGTATTGTTGTGACCATTGAATATTCGGGATCGTCACAAATTGTGCGTACCTGTTCGGCATTGGATCAGTTCTGTGGGGGATCATAATTCAAATTGTATGTGTTGTGATGGTGTTAAATTGCGATGGTGACATGCTGCCAGGGATTTGGAATTGTGGTGCTGGCTGTCACTTATCTTGGGGCGCAGATCCTGACCAGGATGGCCCAGTGAGTGTTGCGTGTCTAACATGAACGTTGTGGTCCCGTCATGCAATGGCTGACGGCTTGACCTGACAGCCCAGAGATGGAAACACTCCGTGGTATGTCTAGCCTAGTGGGCTGTGCGCTCACAGGGCTCGGAGAGTGTGGTCCCGTCATGCAATGGCTGACGGCTTGACCTGACAGCCCGGAGATTGAAACACTCCGTGGTATGTCTAGCCTAGTGGGCTGTGCGCTCACAGGGCTCGGAGAGTGTGGTCCCGTCATGCAATGGCTGACAGCTTGACCTGACAGCCCGGAGATCGAGACACTCCGTGGCTTGTCTAGCCTAGTGGGCTGTGTGCTCACATGGCTCGGAGAGTGTGGTCCCGTCATGCAATGGCTGACGGCTTGACCTGACAGCCCAGATATCGAGACACTCTGTGGCTTGTCTAGCCTTGTGGGCTGTGCGCTCACATGGCTCAGGGAGGGTGGTCCCGTCATGCTATGGCTGACAGCTTGACCTGACGGCTCGGAGGTTGAGACCCTCTGAGGCGCGTTGAAACAGTGGGCTGGAGATTCGTAAGGTTCGGGTGGAGTTGGCCTGTTACGTTGAGACTGTTTCCCTCAGTTGTTAGGGTGCATGTTGTGCAGTGAGTGAACGATGGGTCGTCTCAGCTCGGTCGGTACAGCTATATGCTGCGATGCGAGTCTGGGAGAGAGACTGGGTCGTCTCAGCTCGGTCGGTACAGCTATATGCTGCGATGCGAGTCTTGGAGAGAGATTGGGTTAAAATCCCACCGATATGGCCGACGTGTGCTACTGGTTGTGACGCCGCGTCGGAAAGGCGGTGGGGTGGTAACATGGAAATTCCCCCCCCCGATATGGCCGACGCGTGCTACTGGTTGTGACGCCACGTCGGAAAGGCGGGGGGGTGCTAACGGGTGACTGTCATTGCATGCGTGATTCTAACGGGGGGGGGGGGGGGGCTGTGCTGTAGCGTAAGTGGGTTAGCCAGTTTTCATGTATATTTGTTGTTAATTCCCCGTTTTCTATGCGGTTCCCTTTTACCCTCGTCGATTCTGTATATATTACGTGATTGTATTTCTTATCGGTCGCCGGTCATTTATTGATGTTGCTGGTTCGGAGGCACACCTTTTCGATGTTGCACAGTTGTGTTACAGCCGGGGACGGCTGTGTGTTTATACAGGGGGGGGTGATGTAGTGACAGAACGGTCACTACTGTGTCGGCCCATACGAAGGCTGGGGGCCCCAAAGGGGGTGCCTGGGGGGTCACGTGGTGGAAGGATCCGGACCTTCCCAGAGGTGGGGGAAGTGAGGCGTGGCCTGGGAAGTGAGGCGTGGCCTGGGAAGGGAGGCGTGGCCTGGGCGGAGCCGGCCACGCCAGAGAGACGAGATTTAAGCGTGGTGTGAAGGCAGAGCAGGGCTGTTCCTGAGAAGAATGAAGACACCTCGTGAAGATGCCAGAAGAGAAGACCTACAGTGAGCGGACTGCCAGCAACCACCTGGCTGGGTCACGCTGGAGCGGCTAAAATACAATTGTGTGTTAGCTAGTGTAGGTCGGTGGTCACCACCCTATGTGTAGAGTAAGAGTAACTGTTGAGTAAACGTTGTGTTAATTAATAAATGAGTGTTGCCTCCCAAGAAGTGTGTGCGCCTAAATTGAACCCATTACACATTCACTGCCTATACACTCACTGCCTATACACTCACTGGCTATACACTCACTGCCTATTTACTCACTACCTATACACTCACTGCCTATACATTCACTGCCTACACACACTGCCTATACACTCACTGCCTATACACACACTGCCTATACACTCACTGCCTATACACTCACTGCCTATAAACACACTGCCTATACACACACTGCCTATACACTCACTGCCTATAAACACACTGCCTATACACTCACTGCCTATACACTCACTGCCTATACACACACTGCCTATACACTCATTGCCTATACACACACTGCCTATACACTCACTGCCTTTACACTCACTGCCTATACACACACTGCCTATACACACACTGCCTATACACTCACTGCCTATACACTCACTGCCTATACACTCACTGCCTATACACACACTGCCTATACACTTACTGCCTATACACTCACTGCCTATACACACACTGCCTATACACTCACTACCTATACACACACTGTCTATACACTCACTGTCTATACACTCACTGTCTATACACTCACTGCCTATATACACACTGCCTATATACACACTGCCTATACACTCACTGCCTATACACACACTGCCTTTTCACACTGCCTATACACTCACTGCCTATATACGCACTGCCTTTTCACACTGTCTATACACTCACTTCCTATACACACTGCCTTCACACTCACTTCATACTGTATATACACAAACATGCTCTGATAATCTATGCATTCTCTATGAACATGATTGGCCTACACCAGAGACAGTCTTATTTAGGTGCCTAGTCTCACCAGTGTCAAACCAAAGAATGCCAAAAGGCGAACAGTACAAGGACAATGCACTATCAGGGCATTTCTCGCTCGGGGTGAGCAGCTACAAAATGGGACCTTTTTGTTACTGACAAAAAGGTCCTAAGGTAATTGTGTTTCATTTGTGGCGAGCACTTTGTGTGTAATGAGTGCGATGACCTCATCAGAATATATTCAGCAAACGGAATAGCGAGCACTGGAAGCTGTTCTGCGTAGGAAGAGAATTGACCCCCAACTACTCCGAGCCCCCCCACCGACCAATTCACAATCCGCTCCCCTCCCAACCGGACCACCCCCTCCCCCCCGGTCACCACTGCCGATGCAGAGTGCCGCCTACAGGCCGTGGAGTTCGAGGTGGTCGCCGACCTGGGAGCCTCGGCTCGGCTCGAGTTCGTGGTGAGGGGCGACCCCGGCTGCGAGGTGGCGGCCGCGCTGTGGTACAAGGACAGCCAGGAACGCTGGGTCGCAAAGCTCGATGGCTCCTCCTGGACCACGAGAGACTTCACAGCCACACGCACTGCCTATACACTCACTGCCTATACACTCACTGCCTATACACTTACTGCCTATACACTCACTGCCTATACACACACTGTCTATACACTCACTGCCTATACACACACTGCCTATACACTTACTGCCTATACACTCACTGCCTATACACTCACTGCCTATACATTCACTGCCTATACACTCACTGCCTATACACTCACTGGCTATACACTCACTGCCTATTTACTCACTACCTATACACTCACTGCCTATACATTCACTGCCTACACACACTGCCTATACACTCACTGCCTATACACACACTGCCTATACACTCACTGCCTATACACTCACTGCCTATAAACACACTGCCTATACACACACTGCCTATACACTCACTGCCTATAAACACACTGCCTATACACTCACTGCCTATACACTCACTGCCTATACACTCACTGCCTATACACTCATTGCCTATACACACACTGCCTATACACTCACTGCCTTTACACTCACTGCCTATACACACACTGCCTATACACACACTGCCTATACACTCACTGCCTATACACTCACTACCTATACACACACTGCCTATACACACACTGCCTATACACTCACTGCCTATACACACACTGCCTATACACTCACTGCCTATACACTCACTTGCCTATACACACACTGCCTATACACACACTGCCTATACACACACTACCTATACACTCACTGCCTATACACTTACTGCCTATACACACACTGCCTATACACTCACTGCCTATACACACACTGCCTATTTACACACTGCCTATATACACACTGCCTATACAATTACTGCCTATACACACACTTCCTATATACACACTGCCTATACACTCACTGCCTATACACTCACTGCCTATACACATTTACTATACAGACACTGTATATACACACTGCCCATATACACACTTCCTATATACACACTGCCTAAAAACACACTGCCTATACACACTGCCTATACACTCACTGCCTATATACAAACTGCCTATACATTCAAAGCCTTTGCACACTGCCTATACTCACTGCCTATACATATGTAGTGACTTACATGGAGTCACTATGGTGTTTAGCATCAGATACTGTCACAAGAGTGGAACTGTACGTCTTGAGTCTCTCTCTGGCTCCAGAGTGGTTTAGCATGGAAGCGGACCCTAGTACGCATAGTTCGTGAAGAGTGTTTTCTCTACGCCAAGGTGCAACAACTTGTCGGCGTGCAGCGTCCGAATAAGTTCTTGTCGAAGCGTAACGGGAACAACCAGGCGCCAATGGCCCAACATGTCATCCTTCCACATTAATAGGCCCCCCCGAAAGGCAGCCTGGCGGAACCCGTCCATGCACGGGGCCCCGAGGGGCCCGTTAGCCCGAGTCCGCAGCGAAACCAATAAGTCATCCAATAGCTGCTCACGTATCCACACCGACCGTAGCAGGTTCAACACACCGTCGGCTGGCCCTGGCTCCATGCGTTTCGCGGAGTGTTCCGCGGAGTCCACCCCCGCGGACATGACCGGCCGAGGGGACCGAGGAAGAATCGTGCACCGGTTAGTGCCGGACGAGCACGCACAAGGGGAACCCCCGGGCAACCTGGAGAGCGCATCCGCATTGCCGTGGCGAGTACCCTTACGGTAATGTATCTTAAAAGAGAACTCCTGCAACGTTTCAAGCCAATGCGAAAGCTGGCCGGATGGTTCAACCTTTAACGAGTATTGCAGAGCGGCGTGGTCAATGCGTACAAGAAATTTCCTACTATACAAATAAGGCCGATATTGGCGAACGAAATGCACGATCGCTAGAAGCTCCCTGCGCATAACACAGTAACGAGTCTCTGCCGGGGAGAGAACCCTGCTACCATACGCCATGACCCTCTCCACGCCATTTTTACATTGGGACAGCACGGCGCCAATGCCCGTATTACTGGCATCTGTGTCCAGGATAAAGGGCAATGAAATGTCGGCATAATCAAGCATCGGCGTGGACGCCAACCGATCCCGGAGGGTTCGAAAAGCCAACTCTTCCTCGGGTCCCCATCTGAACTTCTGATTTTTACCCGTTAATACGTGCAGGGGCCTAGCGATGGTAGCAAAATGTGGAACGAAGCGCCGGTAGTAGGACGCGAACCCGACAAATTGACGCACCTCTCCCACGGAGGTGGGGGTCGGCAATCACGGACACAAGAGGTTTTGTCCGGATCCGAGGCAACACCGTTGGATCTCACAATGTGACCCAAATAACGCACAGATTGTTGCAGAAGATGACACTTCTTAGGTTTGAATTTTAGATTAGCAGCCCGCATTCTGTCAAAAACAACCCTCAAGCGTTGGAGGTGTTCTTCGAACGTGCGACTAAACACAATGACATCCAAATATATGAAACACGTGTCCCATTGCAGTCTCGCCAACACCAGCTCCATCAGTCGCTGGAACATGGCGGGAGCAACCTTCAGCCCCATGAGAAGGCAATTAAATTAAAATAGGCCTTGTGGCGTACGAAATGCCGTCTTAGGTTTCGACGCCTCATCGAGGGACAGCTGCCAAAATCCCGCCGAGAGATCAAGGGTGGAAAAAAATTTCGCTCCCGACAGGGCATCCAGGGAGTCGTCCATCCATGGCAGAGGGTACGCATCTGCTACGGATACCTTATTCAATCTACGAAAATCCACACAAAACCGGAGGCCGCCATCTTTCTTCTTAACAAGCACAACCGGGGAACCCCAAGGGCTATTTGATGGCGAAATTATGTCGGCAGCAAGCATTTCATCCACCGCCCCCCGCATATGGTCCCTCTCAGAATCATGCGGTGCGGATTCATCCGTATCGGGCTCGCTACCCCGCTATCTATGTGATGGGATAAGAGTGACGCACAATGCAAGTCAAGGTTACTCTTGCTAAAGACATCGGTATAATCCGACAGCAGCACTCGCAGAGCGTCACGTTGCCGGCCGGATAACGACAAATTTTCCCCGCACAGCTCGGCGATCCACCGATCGTCGGAATTAGCATTGTGGCGTGCCCCCACGGCCAAAACGTGTGGACCACTCTCCTCGCAGTCCGTAAATGCGGTGGTGGCGTGAGCCAAGACCACACCGGCCGGCACCACCACGCCGTCCGGGCCCCCATTCAGTACTTGTAAGAACGGGGCCTGGCTGGCGCGGACGATCGTCTGTGCGGAGGAAAGAGAAAAACTCTTGGTGATGGCGTTAGACGGGGACAGCAGAATTCCAGCCAACGCGTCAACTTTCCCCAACGGTTTCCGGTAACGTAAGGGTATGAGCATTTGTGCGCCAGGTGGGACCTCCACCGTGATGCCCGTTATAGCCTGCACGGCAAGGCATGGCAATGGGCGACCCAGCGGTGACGGCAAAAAAAACATTTTCCGGCCCTCCGGCAGTTCCAAACAGCCCTGATCCACAAGAATCTTAACGGGCATCCTATGAAGGAAGTCGGTGGCCAACAAGCAGGGCACCGCGAACGAACGTGAAATTAAAACCGTCCCCGACACGGCCACATTACCAACAGCAATATGAACATCCACCTGTCCGATGATGCCCATACTCCCCCCGTTAGCAGCAATACACGCGTCAAAAGCCGGCCGCACCCGTGAAGCCGGAATAGACAGGAGGTGGAAAATGACGTCAGATATGATAGTCGCTGACACCCCGGTATCGACCAAAATCCGAACGTCCACCCCCTGTATATTGCCCGGTATGGTGGAGGACCCCGACGAGGCCGCGACGACACGGCGCGCCAATTTCCGCCATTGCGTAACCGTACGCGGTGGCCCCCCAACAGCCTCATGCGCATCACGAATCACAGGAACATTTAGCGCGCCGGAAGATGCCTGAGGTGTCAACATATGCCGGGTGTCCGATGCGTACCAACTTGCATGGTCAGGTATACGGTCTGACCCTGTAGACGACCCCGAAGGTGGAGGCACGGGCGACGAAGGAGGACAGGGATGACTCCGGCAGTCGCGCGCGAAGTGGCCCATCCGGCCACACCTGAAGCACACCGACCCCGCACGACGGGAGGCCCCCTCAGCGTATCCACACAGCGTCGGGGCAACCCCCCGACGCCCCATAGACCCTCGTCGCGGCAATCCAGTGGGGCGCGGCAGCGGCCAGATCCCCGTCGCTATCGTCGTCCGGAACCTGGACGATGCGAGAAGGCGCCCAGCCATCCGGTTCCCCATCCTTGGCAGGGTCTCCCGTCCAGGCGGCCATCTGCTTCCACCGACACAAGTTAACCTTTGCGTCGAGGCACCTGGCAGCCCATCAGGATGTCAACGGTTCGTGGCCACACACCGGGAGTGAGATGTCCATTTCCTTAGACAACTCCAGCATCTTAGTCAGAATCAAAGGGTTGAGCAGGTCAGTCGTTGGCCCCACGACACCGATGCATGAATTTCCTCTGCGCATCAGACGATGGTTCGTAGATTTCCGCCATCTCGGCGAATGCATCCCACAGTGTTTTCTTCTTCCCGGAGGGAATAGACCGGAACACCGCTAATGAAACGTCGTCCAGCAACGTGGGCAAGGCCTCCAACGCCTCGTCATCCGTCCACTTCACTGAACGGAAAACGGATTCGAACCGCCAAGTAAACGCATTCCAGTCACCGCCTGCGGTGAATTATTTAATGTTGGGTAGGCGACTACTCCGCCGAGCGCCCCCATCCTTGAGCGATGCTGATTCCCCCGGGTGTGCACCATGCGGCTCGGAGAAAATGGCGGCATCGGGTGGCGCGCTTGCGGCCGCACCCAAAATGGCGGTTTTGCACCACATGGCGCCCGTCATGGGCGCGATGGCGGCCCGTTCTTCAGCAACTCCAGGACGGTAGCCCTGCTTGTTCCCACTTGGCAGCATTTCCCGCACTGGCACCAGTGCCGTAGATGAGGCGACCAGCTTGACGAGGTTCAGCAAAACCGCTTGGAGAGAATCAATCTGCTCCGCCAGCCGCCACCAACCGTCCTCCGCAGCCGGAGATGACGACGTCTCCGCGTCGACGTCCTTGCCCGGTCCCTTGGTCGAGCCAGCCGGGGTCGCGGCAAACGGGTCCGCCACATCTTGTCAGAGGACGGCACAGGTGGGTTCTTTTTCTTGAGATGCTTGGACATCGCCACAGTGACTGCTTTGTCCAAGTTCAAGAGTCACTTCTGATGCCAATTGCAATAAACCACTGCGACGACGATCTGGACTTGTGTCTTCTTTATTGTTTATTACTCCTTCACAGCTGGACAGCTTCGCTCTCTCTCTCTCCGACACGACTGCACTCCCGTTCCCGCGCGGTTAGGTGTTCGCTCGCGCCAGCTCTCTCACAACCTCTCCCACTCCGGCGCGCCGCTGACAGGCGGCTCGCTGGGAGGAAGCCTCCAGCCCGCCACGTGGCCGCTGGCGTTCTGGAGGCGCGCGACATGGTCATGCTTTCTGACTCCACACACTGACCCCGAGCTCTCTTCCGCTTTCCCTTATATCCCCTGGCCTATGTCACCAAGCCCCGCCTACAGCCACGCCCCCTCACGATCCTTCTAGATGGTTACTTCCCCAGAGCCTTTAAGCTCCGCCCCTAACTTCGGCTCATCCCTCTGATTGGGTGATGGCCCAAGCGGCGGAGTCTATCCCACTGATCGGCGATCGTCGGTGAACTCTCGTATTACACCTATATAACCTTTTGCCACGGCAGCTCTCCCGCCGACTTGAGCATTTTATTGCTGTGGTTGTCCCACCTGATGAAGATCGCTTGTATTGCGATCAAAACATCGTGATTTGTTTTAATTTATTTATACCTACGTGAATTTACCGAAAGAACCAAAGAGTCTGGATTCCTGCAGTCACGAAAGCTTCAAATCAAGATACACGGACTATATATCTACAGTGAGGGAAAAAAGTATTTGATCCCCTGCTGATTTTGTGCATTTGCCCACTGACAAATAAATGATCAGTCTATAATTTTAATGGTAGGTTTATTTGAACAGTGAGAGACAGAATAACAACAACAAAATCCAGAAAAACGCATGTCAAAAATGTTATAGATTTGCATTTTAATGAGGGAAATAAGTATTTGACCCCTCTGCAAAACATGACTTACTACTTGGTGGCAAAACCCTTGTTGGCAATCACAGAGGTCAGACGTTTATTGTAGTTGGGTTCCAGGTTTGCACACATCTCAGGAGGGATTTTGTCCCACTCCTCTTTGCAGATCTTCTCCAGGTCATTAAGGTTTCGAGGCTGACGTTTGGAAACTCGAACCTTCAGCTCCCTCCACAGATTTTCTATGGGAATAAGGTCTGGAGACTGGCTAGGCCACTCCAGGACCTTAATGTGCTTCTTCTTGAGCCACTCCTTTGTTGTCTTGGCCGTGTGTTTTAGGTCATTGTCATGCTGGAATACCCATCCACGACCCATTTTCAATGCCCTGGCTGAGGGAAGGAGGTACTCACCCAAGATTTGACGGTACATGGCCCCGTCCATCGTCCCTTTGATGCGGTGAAGTTGTCCTGTCCTCTTAGCAGAAAAACACCCCCAAAGCATAATGTTTCCACCTCCATGTTTGACGGTGGGGATGGTGTTCTTGGGGTCACAGGCAGCATTCCTCCTCCTCCAAACACGGCGAGTTGAGTTGATGCCAAAGAGCTCATTTTTGGTCTCATCTGACCACAACACTTTCACCCAGTTGTCCTCTGAATCATTCAGATGTTCATTGGCAAACTTAAGATGGGCATGTATATGTGCTTTCTTGAGCAGGGGGACCTTGCGGGCGCTGCAGGATTTCAGTCCTTCACGGCGTAGTGTGTTACCAACTGTTTTCTTGGTGACTATGGTCCCAGCTGCCTTGAGATCATTAACAAGATCCTCCCGTGTAGTTCTGGGCTGATTCCTCACCGTTCTCATGATCATTGCAACTCCACGAGGTGAGATCTTGCATGGAGCCCCAGGCCGAGGGAGATTGACAGTTGTTTTGTGTTTCTTCCATTTGCAAATAATCGCACCAACTGTTGTCACCTTCTCAGCAAGCTATTTGGCGATGGTCTTGTAGCCCATTCCAGCGCCTTGTGTAGGTCTACAATCTTGTCCCTGACATCCTTGGAGAGCTCTTTGGTGTTGGCCATGGTGGAGAGTTTGGAATCTGATTGATTTATTTCTTCTGTGAACAGGTGTCTTTTATACAGGTAACAAGCTGAGATTAGGAGCACTCCCTTTAAGAGTGTGCTCCTAATCTCAGCTCGTTACCTGTATAAAAGACACCTGGGAGCCAGAACTCTTTCTGATTGAGAGGGGGTCAAATACTTATTTCCCTCATTAAAATGCAAATCAAATTATACAATTTTTGACATGCGTTTTTCTGGATTTTGTTGTTATTCTCTCTCACTGTTCAAATAAACCTACCATTAAAATTATAGACTGATAGATTCTTTGTCAGTGGGCAAACGTACAAAATCAGCAGGGGATTAAATACTTTTTCCCTCACTGTATATACACTGCCTATATGCATACAGCCTGTATGCACACTGTCTATACTCTCACTGCGTATACACACTGCATATACATTCACTGCCTATACCAGGGGTCGGCAACCAAAATAACAAGAAGAGCCATTTCTTTCCAATTCGGTACAAAACTCAGTATTTCAAGAGCCGCAATGCATCTGAGTACATACTGTACATACGTACATATCGTCAAGAAGCAGCCCGTAAAGAGCCGCATGCGGCGCCGGAGCCGTAGGTTGCCGACCCCTGGCCTATACACACTGCCTATACACACTGCCTAAATGCAAACTGCCTATACCCTCACTGTCCATACATACTGCCGATACACTCACCACCTATACACATTACCTATATACACACTGCCTCTCCACATTGCCTATATGCACACTGCCTATATACATACTGCTCATATATATGCCCCATCCCAGACACGACCCTGTCTGCCTTGCCCCGACGGCGTCGACTCGGACGCCTCAACTACTGTCCGCGCAATGATCGGGCAAGGGCGACGACGAGATGAGTCCAATCTCTGAAATGGAAGCCGGGAGCTCTCGCTTTCCATTCCTTATGATTCTCATCGGCATGGCTTGGCTCTGCCCTAGCCGTGCCTCCCTTCTCGAACCCTCTAGAGGGTTCCAGGGGCTTGCACACGAGGTCTACCGTGACCCTTGCCACAGTTCCTCTGCCCTGCCGGCACACCCGCGTATATGCTCAGCGGCGTGCGCGTTAAGTGCTCAACTGCACTAGCAGCTGCTGTACAACAGTCAGCGCTATGTCACTACATATACACTGCCTATATACACACTCCCTAAAAATACTGCCTATATTCGCACTGCCGATAGACACTGCCTATGCCTATTTAACCCACTGCCTATATACACACTGCCTATAAGCACACTGCCTATATATACTGCCTAAAAACACGCTGCTTTTCACTCACTGCCTTTACACACTGCCTATATACAAACTGTCTATACACACACTGCCTACATATATACTGCCTATTTACACGCTGCCTATATACACATTGCCTGTAGACACTACCTATGCCTATGAACACACTGCTTATACATACACTGCCTATATACACACTGCCTATACACACCGTGTGCATAGGCAGTTTGTATATAGGCAGAGTGTATAGGCAGTGTGTAAACATGCAGTGTGTTTAGGCAGAGCGTGTGGCTGTGAAGGCTCTCGTGGTCCAGGAGGAGCCATCGAGCTTTACGAACCAATTTTCCTGGCTGCCCTTGTACCACAGCGCGGCCGCCACCTCGCATCCGTGGTCGCCGTTCGTCACAAACGCGAGTCGAGTCGAGGCTCCCAGCTCGGCGACCACCTCGAACTCCACGGCCTGTAGGCGGCACTCTGCATCGGCAGTGGTGACCGGGGGGGTTCGTTTGGGAGAAGAGCAGATTGTGAATTTATGGGTAGGGGGGGTCTCGGAGTTGTTGGGGGTCAATTCTCTTCCGACGCAAAACAGCGTTCAGTGCTCGCAGTTCCGGTTGCCGAATGAATGTATTCTGATGAGGTCATCGCACTCATTACACACAAAGTGCTTGCCACAAATGACTGCACCGTCGCGGTGCTTTCAGATGTGCTGCTTCTGCGGCCGCCTGGAATGCTCTTTCTTCTGATATTAGGAAGTCACGGGAGCTATGTAGTTTTAAATCATCTAGATTCACAAACTTATTTTTTTTATAATTTCTCTTGGTTGCTTTTAGTTTGTTGTACTTCCTGTGCACCTCCGATTAGCACGGTTGGTTATGTACGGTGAGAAAGAAGTTCACCGTACATACGTACAGGCATAGCTCGAAACCTTGCAATATAACTAGTATTTGCCAAACATCGCCATGCTGATAGATGACTTCAACGTTATTCCAGACCCTTCTCGAACCAACAACTCCCCCTCCTGTCCCATGTGTTGCTCTATCCTGTCGTGACAATTATCTTAACGGGTACTGGGCCTCCCTCTAGGTCGACTCAGCCTCAAATGAGTACCTGGTGTTGCGGTGCGTACTAGGAAACGCCACCACCTTGGTGACAAAATGGCGGCCGGGCGTCATCCACTCGCGATTGCCTGCATGGGTCGTGAGTGATGAACGGTGGCGACGTGGTTCAACACTCTGTGAACCAGGTTTGATTCTCGCTCACGGCCAACGTCGGCGACGATTATCGGAACTGGGCTATCAACTAGGTCGGCTCAGCCTCAACTGGCTACTTGGTGCGATGTGTAGAGGCAAAAGCGGCTAGGCGCGGTGCTGGACACCCACCGTGCCAGCATTCAGCGGTGCTCGAGAACAGCACTTGCCCCCAAAAGTCTGTTAAGTCTATGGGTGTGGGAGGGGATCAATGTCTTTGAAGTCGAGTGTGCAGATTGCTTCTTGGAGGTTGTTCTGCAGGGTGCGGTGCTGCAACTGAGAAATATCTGTCCAACAACCCCGTGGTTTGTGTGCTTTGGTTGTTGGTGGTCGGAGTGGTGTTAGGGCTGTGGAGCAGAGTGATCTGTACTTTTGCTTCATCTGTATGACGTTTTTGATTGCGAGGTGGAGCTCTCGGTTGTGCATTGCTTTGTTTGTTAACCCCTCTCCCGTTCCGAGACATATGCAAGTTGCAGTGTTGGTGGGTGTCCCATTCACTACTGAATCTCGGATGGCGCAAGTGACTTGTCATTACATTTTATTTAGAGAGGTGTAGGATTAGTATCGCTGATATTTAAAAATACATTAGACTCGCCGCAGAGAACCGTAGCGACATGACCGCTACACTCTATGATAGCTGCCACCAAACTCTGCTACACGCAACCCTTCCGCATGGCTTTGTGGTGGGAGCCATGGCAACTCACATCTTCTGACCTCAAGAAGTTACCAACACACTTTTTATTTTAGGTGTTCTTCCGATTTCCGTTCTGATGACGTCAACGTTCTGATGACATACACGTACATGCACATACAGCATCAGAAACGGAATCGGAAGAAAATCATCAGAATGGGAAGAATGGGAAATTGTGAGGTGTATTCTGTACACTTGAGACCCCAGGTTTAATCACGGGCAACCAAATCCTGGAATTCGAGAGTAGGCTCCTCAGCGTGGTGACGTATGGTCAGAGAGCCTCCATAACCAACAGGCTGCAGAGAGAGAGAGACATTCACGCGGCGGTGAATTGACGAAAGGGGCTCTTGTTATTTCACGCACTTTTATAAAGAACCAAACGAAAAAAAATGTAATTTTATTAGAGAATGGCAACACACGTTGAATTGCCATTGTGCGTATCACCAAGTGAACTGCATGAATGGCTTTGTAAGGGTTTGTTTTATTTTTTTTGGTGTTTGAAATCTGTTGGCCGAATGTGTTCATGTTGAGTTCATTGCCTTTAGCGGTGTCAACGACAAATGACGATGAGCAATCCCAGCAGGAGGTAACTGAAATAAAAAAAACTCGTGAGACGCTGCGACCCTAAGAGGCACTGTGGTTACAATGAGACTGCTCTTCGTGCAGAAGCGATGCGTGGACATCAGTGTGTTTGAGGCACTCCTATTCCTAAGCTCGTATATAATCCCTAAACCTTAACTCTGAACCCCATTCTAAAATCAAACTCTACAAGTTAACTCTGAACCTATTTTCATAAAGAGTTTTTTTCTTGGGTTAGATCCCGTAAATAGAAATGTGTCATAACCCTCGACCACCCAACACAGCCAGTAAGGTTTGTCACGTAAACAAAACGCGCTAATGAGTTACGACTACAGCCCACAGGTGTGTTGGAAAGTGAATTCACGACATGGACATTTGGCCTGTAGTTGCAGGGCAAGTTCTTGCAGGTTCCTGCTGACGCCTTTGGCTTCTGCCCATTTGGGATGTTGCCTCTCCTGTGCATGATGGTGGCGATGGTGAAGGGCTTTGCGAGCCACTCGTTTACATATTTACTCGGGTTCCCTCGGGACTATGCAAGATGCAAAGGCTATGCAAGGAACACAGCTACCTATTTAAACGGAGGAGGGTGGCTATGCAAGAACCGACTCTGGGTCCCACCTCCTTTCTCCCGACTCACTTTTACTGAAATAGTTACGGATAGTTTTAACTGCGTATATACAATACTAACGGTAAGTACCCGGCGTTGCTCGGGCAAAAAAGGAAGATACACGCATGGACTTTCACACAGACATTGACCCAAACACATAGAAACACATCAACTTAGACGCACACACACACATATATGTGTAATAAACCTTCTCGAGACGTCTCTTGGAATCAGTTCATTATTTCTCACTTCCACAGATACACGCGCTGCCCGTTGCTGACAGGCAACGGGAAGCGGGCAGACAATCAGCTTAGTCACCAACGCACGTGGCACTCAGAGCCCCGCACGCGCGTGGCCCCTGCTTTCTTCGTTCCCAGGTCTGCTCCCGACTCCCTCGTCTCTCTCCCTCTTCATCCCTCGGTCATGTGGTACCCCCTAGCCAATCCTCCGTAGTCCGCCCAGCCCGTTCCAGATCATTCCCCGTCAATCCCGGGACCACGCCTCTGATCCGGCTTCCCATTAGCTGAGGCTCAACTTGGCCAAGCCAATGACCCTAGCTAACATGCCGTGATCACGCCGAGGCCATGCTCCCTGGCTCTCCCCTTATTGGCTACAAAGCGGGACCGGCAAGCCAATCCCCACGTGAGCCCTACATGGCTCTTATTACATATGGTTAAATCCAGGAAAGGATCGTTAGCAGGCCAGCCTAAATGTTTCTAACTGGCGAAGATGTTCCATTAGGGGGGTGCACGTTTCGCAAGCGTACAGAAGGGAGGGAATTACCGTGGCCGAGAAGACCTGGAGCTTCATGCGGAGCGAAAGACCAGGTAGCTTCCACACAGCGTAACGCAGCCGATGAAAAGATAATGGCGCTCGACTGATTTGGAGTGAGACCTCTGCTGTTAAACTGGAGCCGGTCATGAGCACACTGGCTAGGTATGGGAATCTCGGCAATATCTCCACAACTACCGCATCACCAATTGTGATTTGTGGGGGTGGATTGTTCGATGGTACAAAATACCCAGGCAGGTGCTTAGTTTTGGTGGGGCTGATGGTAAGGCCCCACCTCTTAGTGGCAAGCTCCAGGTTCAGCCGCAGTGAGCAGCAATCACCAGAGCATCGGCATACATAACATGGTTGAGCAATAGGGAGGCATCCCTTGACCGCACCCGGGCATCGATCAGCCTCCCATTGTATCTGTACCATATGGTAATTCCTCGGGAACAGCCATTGTAGGCTTCACGAACTACGTGGTCAAAAGATATGTTAAATAATGTGGAGCCAGAGGACATCCCTGTCACACCCTAAGGTGTAGAGGGAATGGCTCTGACTGACTGCCATGTAGTTTTATGCGGGGCCGCTCACCATCATGAAGGTCCTTAAGGATCATGAGCAAAGTTTGAGGGACTCCGAAAGCATGAAGAACAACCCAGAGGCCAGGCCTACTGATGGTATCATAGGACTTGAGCAGGTAAATAAAGCACATACATTCACTCACACGCACACATGAACCTACAGACACGCAAAGAAATTGACTTACACTGACTGACATGGAGCCATGTACACAAAGCGACTAACACAGACAGCCATGGACTGACACACAGACATATCGACTCACACACACAAACACATGGACTTACACACACATACATAGACTGACACACACATTGCCCTACACACACATACATATGGACTGTGACACCCAGACATCTACTTTAGATACACACACATGGATTAACACACACACATCGACACACATAGACACACAAACGAGCATTGACTTACACACTCAGATGGAGCCATGCACACACATCGACTCATACACACGCATTGACTTACACACATGGAGTGAAACACACACGTATGGACTAACACATACATGTGGACTAACACACACATGTGGACTAACACACACACAGCGACAGATACGCACACAAATGGACTAATACACACACACACAAACACTTGTACGTAGACACACATGGGGCGTTGTCCGTTTGAAAAAGACAGACACACACATGGACTTACACATAGACATGGACCCACACACATAGAAACCCATCGACTTAGACGCACACAAACACATATGGACTCGCACACACAGACATCGACTTTAGGCACACGCATGCAGTTTCTGCACACGGACATTATAATAGTAATAGAGTATTAGGCAACTTATTAGTTTCATAATAGTAAAGAATGAAGCAGAGTTGTTATGTGCACACAGATGTAGAGGTGATACGCGCTGGGATTAGGGATCGTATGCACAGTGCGTGATGATTGGCTGTGTAGGTGGTGACGCGCGCTGACGGTGGAGGATCAGGGGTCAGCGCGGGGTCGTGGGTTACGGGGTACCGATTGGCTGTGGGCCGGTGACGCGCTGAGAGGGAGTGATCAGGTGGCAGCGCAGTGTGATTGGGGGAGTAATGTTAACACGCGCTGGGGAAAGCGGATCGTAGAGAGAGTGCGTCGTGATTGGTTCATTAAGGAACGACGCTCACGTCGACGCCGCATCAGCTCCGTCTCTCGTGAGCAGGGGCTATAAAAGGGGATGCACACAGGCGTAAGGGCAGTGTGTAACCAGCGAAGAATGAAGACGGGGATGAAGACCTAGAGCCCTGCGGTACCTAGCCCCGCTGTCCTAAGGGGACCGGGGCTCTGTGTAACCCAGAGGCGAGTGTAGTGTGTGTAGCCATAGGTCTACACGAGCCGAATGTATTGGGTGTAGCCAGGGCATAGGGTCTACACGAGTCGAGTGTATTGTGTAGCCAGAGGCATAGGGCTTACACGAGTCGAGTGTAGTGTGTGTAGCCAGAGGCATAGGGCTTACACGAGTCGAGTGTAGTGTGTGTAGCCAGAGGCATAGGGTCTACACGAGTCAAGTGTATCGGGTGTAGCCAGAGGCCTAGAGTTTACACGAGATTAGTGGAGTGTGTCGTCGGAAGAAGGAAGACCACACGTTGTATTGTGACACGTAAAGGTTTAATAAAAGTGTGTTACCCGTCAAGAAGTTCCTGCCGTCAATTCCCATACTTCAACTGGCGTCAGAAGTGAAACGGTCCTCCAAGCATGGATACAAGGAGGAGCCGTCGGACCCACGGGATTGACCACGGGGACAACCTCGACGACGCGGGCCAGCGGGCATCAGGGGGTGAGGAAGAGGAGCTGCCCACGGGGCAGGATCCACCGACGGCGCCGGACGAGCGACGGGGGACTGACACCGTGCTTCGCGAGGCACACTCCCGTCTGGCGGAGCTGCTGCTCGCCGCCGCGTCCATCTTGGCGGAGATCAGCTCGTCGGGAGGAGCGGGGACGGCGGCCGACGTGCTACAGGGTCGCCCTGCAGATTCCCGCCAAAACGATTTGGCGATTCCCGCCATTTCATCCGCTCCAACTTTTGGCGGGAACGGCCATCACCACGTGGCAGCGGTTCTCCATGCGCGCCCGCTGACGTCACCAACGCGCGCGGCGGACCGACATCACACACCCGCCGATGGGGCCGCCATCTTACACACCGACGGGGGGGCAGAGAGGAAGCACGAGGAGGAGGACGACTTTATCTTTCAGCAGCGCCTTCCCACGTTGTCAGCATTCAAGGCGGAAGGCGGGGATTGGAGCCAATTTCAGCGCAGATTTTTGGCGCATCAAGAGATGTCCGCCTGGTCCGACGCTACGGCACTGCGGGCACTGCCTGCCATGCTGGACGACAACGCGCTCGCGGCCTTCACGTCCGCACGCAGATCGGACCGCTCCACGCTCAAGGATGCGCTGGCTCTCATGGCCAAAGTCTACGGTCCTCCCTCGGCGTGCCGCCATCATTTCTACGCAAGACGGAAGGCGGACACGGAGACCGTGCTCGCCTACCGCACGGCGTTGCTCGCTCTCGCTGACGCCGCGTTCCCTCGTATGGACGAGGAGGGCCAAGATGCGATGGTTTTGGAGCAGCTGCTCAAGTTGGCGCAGGACCTGGGGGTCCCCATCAACACGGCCGACGAGACCGATATTTCTTCATTACGGGTCGCCACGAGCATGCAAGCGCACGAGGTCCTTCAACGAAAGCAGGGGGTCGTCTGCAACGCTGCCGTGGCCTCAACTCCGGGTCCGGTTGACACCGTGCCCCAAGTCGTCAGCCCACGAGAGGACGCGTTCATCGCGGGACGAGCGGGGGACTGGAGGTCGGGGGGTCGTTCGCCTCTGCGAGCGGCCCGCAAGCTGGAGCAACCGAGATCTCCGACTACTGTCATCACCTGCTATAACTGCGGCCTTCGTGGCCACGTGGCCTCCAGTTGCCGCGCTCCACGTCAGCGCGCCATGGGACCTCGGCTGGACGACGACCAAGGCCCCAAGTCATCACTGCAAACCCCGGCAAGTCGCGGCACCTCACATGCTTGGCCCGCATACTCGACACATATGGGTCGTCGCGTTGCGACGAGGGAGAGCCGAGTAGAGTTCGGGGATTCGGTTCGGAGAGGGGGGTTCGGCCGGGACCGGGGAGACATTAAATGGTCGGAATTGGGGCACAGAATAGTGGCTGCCTCAGCGGGTTCATCCGTCGTTACCGGATCGATTGATGGGGTCGAGGTCAGGGTGTTAGTGGACACGGGGGCATCGGCGACTATTATTTCGGATCTCATTTATAATATTCTCCCGGTACAATGTCGTCCGCTTCTTCCGGTGGATGTGCCATTTTACGCCGCTAACGGGGGATCGTTGGGCATTATCGGTCAGATTAGGGCGTCCATTTGCATTGGTGATATCAAATTGTCGGGACCCGTTTTCGTTTCATCTTCCCTGGCGGTTCCTTGCCTATTGGGCACTGATTTTTTGGCGAAAATGCCCATCAAAATTCTCATTGATCAGCGTTGCATTGAACTACCATCGGGTCGCCGTATTTCATTTTTGACGAGCCCTAATGTAATTCGGACGGCGTGCGCTACCATTCAGGCGTTAGCAACACAGACCGTGCACGTGCCCCCGGGTTCACAAATGTTGATTCCCCTCCGGTTACGGAAGCCATGGGGGAAGGAGGCCTCGGAACAGGCCATGCTTTTGGGTCCTTCTAATAGGGCTGTTGGAGGTCTCGATTTATCGGTGGCTCACACTTTGGTTGGGGCAGACAGGGATCCGTTTGTCATGGTTTTAAACGCTGGGGCGCGGCCGGCCGTCATTCAGCAGGGCACCGTGCTGGCTCACGCGGCACGGGTCCCTGCGGAGGAGAGTGTGATGCCGCCGCCACGAAGCCGTTCGGCAGGCACCAAATCCCCGACCTCGCCACCACCAAGCAACGGAGCCGACCCCGCGTCCCCCTCACCTCACCTCACATGAACACACCCGCACTCATTTCCCCCCCCCCATAGAGCTCCGAGGGGAGGTCGCCTGGCCGACCGGTTTTTATCCGAGAGACCCTTATCGGGATTAATTCTCACGGTTTCCGGCGATCAGGGGATTGGATGACCTCCCCCGTGCTACGTGGCACCGCGGCGCTGCGGCCGGCCTTAATATGGTGTGGTCGCGGCGTGGGGCATTCGGCCACCGCGGTTGAGGCGCATTTCCCCCCACGCACACTCCCACGGGTCGACGGGGCGAGCAGGGGAGGCACGGGACAGCATGAATAGCGGGGTCACAGGGGCTGTTGCGCATAGTCATGGAGGGTTGGGATAATTGCGCTTGAGCGCGCAGGCCCCATTGTTAGGGAGGGTAAGGGATTAAGTAGGATTTACGCCTTGCACGCAGCACACTGATTAGCATATCAACAGCGCCCAGAACCGCCGTGCGCGTGCCAGAGGATCGCGAGCCCATTGTTTAGCGCAGCATCCCCTTTGAGGTAGGGAGGATAAATAGAGGGGCGCAGAGGGAAAATAGCTCTCTTCTCTCCAGCGCCAGGAGACAGGACGCTCTCCAGTCCAGCGACCCGATCGTCCGTGAGACGCATCGAGGTGCGCTGCGAGCACGGGATCAACGAACCGCCGTGGGCATCCAGCAGGAAGTAAGTAGGTGAATTAGAATCATAGCAGATGAATCGGGAATAGGTATAAAGGTATCAGCGTAGGCCAGCCTCGTCGACTCACTGATTTAACATTAAATTACCAGGTATCAGATAATAAATCATTAATAGCGAAGCGTGGTCTCGCGTGATATTGTCGTGCAGTGTGAGCGTGTGGGTGCGCGTGTGTACACTGTGGTTCACCACGTGAGTGAGCGCTGCGTAGAGCGGCGCACGAGTGGGTGTCGCGTGTGTGCAGGTGTGTGCGCTCGTAGTGTGGGTGAAGGGGTCGGTGCGTCCGCAGGTCCCCGATCCGTCTGTCGCCGCCGGGACTCGCGCAGTGTGAGGGCAGCGTCGTTCGCCCCCGACCCCCGTTTAATAGCGCGTGATCCGTGGAGAGACAACGCAGCGTCTGCAGGTGAACGAGGGCGTGCGGCGAGCTATGCCTCTCACACGAGCTCGTGGAGGGACGGACCAGGGAGGGGAGCCGTCGGGCGATGAGCCCAGCGACGGCAGCAGCTGCTCGCAGAGCAGCGAGGGGTCGGCGCACGGCGGAGCCCCTGCCATAGGCACGGAGCAGGGAGGGACTCCGGGGACCAGCGGCCCCAACAACTTAGCGAGAGAGAGTGCAGTGTGCGCCACAGAGACCCTCACAGGTGGCACCGAGGATCCCGTCGACCGCCCGGCAAGCGCGGGACCCGCGGCTCGGGACCCGATCGGACGGATCCAGGAGGACGTCGGCTGCGCCTTCCCGGGCCTGAACGACGAGCAGCTGAGACAGACCCAGCAGCGAGATCCGGATCTGGCGGCCGTGGAGGCGGCACTGCGGGAGGAAAAGAGCGCCCTACCAGGACCCTGGAGCGGTTTGTATGCCCGGTTGTGTGTGCAGAACGGAGTGGTACGGGAGTTAACCGAGGCCGGCCAGCCGGGGTGCATCTGTGTTCCTGCCCAGGTGCGACCCCAGCTGCTACGGCTGGTGCATGACCACCCACTCGGGGGCCACGATGGGGAACGACGCACTCGAGAGACCCTGCGTCGCCAGTATCTCTGGCCCAAATTGGCACAAGACGTGGCGGCCTGGGTACAGGGCTGCCGCGCCTGTCAGCAGTCCGGGCCGAAACCGGCACGATACCAGGTACCCCTAAGGCCGTTCCGCGTCAGCCGCACGAATCAGCTGGTCGGGATCGATCTACAGGGGCCATTCCCGCGATCCCATCGAGGCAACCGGTATATTCTAGTCGCAGTAGAGTATTTCACCCGCTACCCCGTGGCAGTGGCCATCCCTGATAAAACGGCCTTGGTGGTGGCCCGGGCATTCGTAGAACATTACGTACTCAAGCACGGGATCCCGGAACGAGTCCTCACCGACCAGGGTAGCGAGTTCGAGGCCGAGCTGTTCCAGGCACTGTGCCGAGAATTCGGAATCCAGAAGGACCGAACCACAGCGTATCACCCCCAAGCGAACGGTATGGTAGAGCGCATGAATCAGACCCTAGCGGGGAAACTCAAACGTATGGCGGCCGCAAATCAACGGGATTGGGACGAACACCTCCCCTACGCCCTTTTCGCCTACGCCACCACCGTACACACGTCGACGGGACAAACCCCGTTTTTAATGATGTTCGGCCGTGAGTCTCGTTTACCCGCAGATCTGCTATTCGGCGTCCCTTCCCCCCAGCCGGAGGAGGGAAGCCGCCCCGTGGAACACCTGTTGGAGACCCTGCGAGAAGCCCGAGGCCGAGCATACCCGCAAGGGGAAGCCGCGCATCGGCGGCAGGAACAGGGCACCCGACCCCGCATGGAACCCCCCTTATTCCTGACAGGCGCTAAGGTGTGGCTACACACCCCTCGCGTCGGGGCCGGGCAGGTGGGGAAACTGACGACCTACTGGCGGGGACCCTGGACCGTGGTGCGGCAGATATCCCCCTGGACGGTACTAATTTACGGCGGGGAGAGGGGTCGAGAGACGGTGGTCAATGTCCGCCGCTTAAAACCATGGAAAGCGGCCCCGGCGAGAGAGGACTCCGTCACCCGAAAGCCCCGAAATCCCGGAGTACCCGCACCCCTCGTGTTGGGGGGCCTCGCACACTACATGGGCCCCGCCTGGTCCCCGAGACGCCCCGATCCAGTCCGGAGACGGCGCGGACGACGGCCACTAAACCCTTCCGCTGCTGAGTTTGTGCCCCAGCCCACAGGTGCCGGGGGACGGGGAGAGCCGCTGGAGTGGAGGAGGAGACCGCCGCAGGAGCTACAGAGGACGGAACCACCCGCCCCGAGGCCAGCCACCAGGTCCGGACGGATCCCCCGGACCCCGCAACGTTTCCTCGTGGGCGCGGCCCAAGCGAGGTGCTCCAGTCAACCCGGGACGGGGACTGGCACCTCGGGGGGCTATGTGATGCCGCCGCCACGAAGCCGTTCGGCAGGCACCAAATCCCCGACCTCGCCACCACCAAGCAACGGAGCCGACCCCGCGTCCCCCTCACCTCACCTCACATGAACACACCCGCACTCATTTCCCCCCCCCCATAGAGCTCCGAGGGGAGGTCGCCTGGCCGACCGGTTTTTATCCGAGAGACCCTTATCGGGATTAATTCTCACGGTTTCCGGCGATCAGGGGATTGGATGACCTCCCCCGTGCTACGTGGCACCGCGGCGCTGCGGCCGGCCTTAATATTGTGTGGTCGCGGCGTGGGGCATTCGGCCACCGCGGTTGAGGCGCATTTCCCCCCACGCACACTCCCACGGGTCGACGGGGCGAGCAGGGGAGGCACGGGACAGCATGAATAGCGGGGTCACAGGGGCTGTTGCGCATAGTCATGGAGGGTTGGGATAATTGCGCTTGAGCGCGCAGGCCCCATTGTTAGGGAGGGTAAGGGATTAAGTAGGATTTACGCCTTGCACGCAGCACACTGATTAGCATATCAACAGCGCCCAGAACCGCCGTGCGCGTGCCAGAGGATCGCGAGCCCATTGTTTAGCGCAGCATCCCCTTTGAGGTAGGGAGGATAAATAGAGGGGCGCAGAGGGAAAATAGCTCTCTTCTCTCCAGCGCCAGGAGACAGGACGCTCTCCAGTCCAGCGACCCGATCGTCCGTGAGACGCATCGAGGTGCGCTGCGAGCACGGGATCAACGAACCGCCGTGGGCATCCAGCAGGAAGTAAGTAGGTGAATTAGAATCATAGCAGATGAATCGGGAATAGGTATAAAGGTATCAGCGTAGGCCAGCCTCGTCGACTCACTGATTTAACATTAAATTACCAGGTATCAGATAATAAATCATTAATAGCGAAGCGTGGTCTCGCGTGATATTGTCGTGCAGTGTGAGCGTGTGGGTGCGCGTGTGTACACTGTGGTTCACCACGTGAGTGAGCGCTGCGTAGAGCGGCGCACGAGTGGGTGTCGCGTGTGTGCAGGTGTGTGCGCTCGTAGTGTGGGTGAAGGGGTCGGTGCATCCGCAGGTCCCCGATCCGTCTGTCGCCGCCGGGACTCGCGCAGTGTGAGGGCAGCGTCGTTCGCCCCCGACCCCCGTTTAATAGCGCGTGATCCGTGGAGAGACAACGCAGCGTCTGCAGGTGAACGAGGGCGTGCGGCGAGCTATGCCTCTCACACGAGCTCGCGGAGGGACGGACCAGGGAGGGGAGCCGTCGGGCGATGAGCCCAGCGACGGCAGCAGCTGCTCGCAGAGCAGCGAGGGGTCGGCGCACGGCGGAGCCCCTGCCATAGGCACGGAGCAGGGAGGGACTCCGGGGACCAGCGGCCCCAACAAGAGGTTGGTTGCGCAGGCTGATCCGAGCCCCACGAATAGCGTACCATCGAAGGAGGACCTAGATTGGATTGATATGCTGTGCGCGGACTCTGACGATTTGTCAGCGGTACAGTTGGGTGCGTTGCGCGGGTTGCTGATTGAATTTTCGGATGTCTTCAGTAAACATAAGTATGATATCGGATGCACGAACCTGCTACGCCACCACATTGAAACGGGCGATGCGGCACCGGTCAGGCAAAATCCCTTCCGACTGAGTCCTGCTGAGAAGGAACATGTTCGGTCGGCAGTTAATGATATGCTGGAAGCCGACATTATTTCGCCTTCTTCCAGTCCTTGGGGAGCACCTATTGTGCTCGTTAAAAAGCAGGACGGGTCCCTGCGATTTTGCGTCGATTTCCGCCGCCTGAATAAGATCTCGGTGGCCGACGCGTATCCGCTCCCCAGGATGGACGAGTCTCTCGACACATTGTCCGGTGCGCGATACTTTTCGACTCTTGATTTATTGTCCGGATTTTGGCAGTTGCCACTCGACGAGGAGTCTAAGCCTAAGACTGCATTCCGGACTCCAGGGGGCCTGTTTCAGTTTAACCGGTTACCCATGGGACTTCACTCCTCTCCTGCGACGTTTCAGCGTCTTATGGAATTGGTTTTGTCGGGCTTGCAGTGGGAGACGTGCCTCATTTACCTTGACGATGTCATTGTTTTCGGTAAAACGTTCGAAGAACACCTCCAGCGATTGAGAGGGGTGTTCTTGCGAATGCGATCGGCTAAATTAAAGTTTAAACCGGCCAAATGCCATCTTTTTCGTAAATCCGTGAGGTACTTGGGTCACATTGTCGACTCTTCGGGGATTTCTACCGATCCTGCGAAGACGGACTGTGTCAGTTCGTGGCCGACGCCCACGTCAGTGTCAGACGTGCGCAGTTTCATCGGTTTTGCTTCGTATTATCGCCGATTCGTTGAGCACTTCGCCACCATTGCAAAGCCCTTGCACGCTTTAACGGCAAAAGGAGTGAAGTTCCGGTGGGGACCGGAGGAGGAGGCTGCATTCTGCTCCCTCCGGGACGCCTTGGTAAGGGCCCCACCCTTGCGCTATCCGGACTTTGAGAGTCCCTTCTTGCTAGACACGGATGCTAGCAACACGGGCATTGGGGGAGTGCTGTCCCAAGTCGTTGGAGGGGTCGAACGGGTGGTCGCCTATGGTAGCAGGGTGTTGTCACCGGCAGAGCAGCGCTACTGCGTCACCCGTCGTGAACTACTTGCCATTGTTTTTTTTGTACAACAATTCAGGCCATATCTCTATGGTCGTCATTTCACGGTCCGGACGGACCATGCGGCGCTCCAGTATTCATTACGGGTTGCCCAGCCCTCGGGCCAATTGTCGCGGTGGTTGGAAGTCCTCCAGGACTATCAGTTCACGACTACGTACCGTAAAGGGTTGCGACACACGAATGCCGATGCCCTGTCGCGGTTGTTGCCTTGTCACAAATGTGCGTGCTTATCGGGATCGGCGCGCTGTAAACCTCCGGTTACGGAAGGTAGGGAGGCGTTGGTTGCGACCGCGAGCACACCAATTGGGGATGGTCCCGCTACCCCAGGGGGTCAGGACTCGCTGCTCTCACTGTCGTTGATTGAGTGGGGCCGTCTCCAAATGGCGGACAGCTCCCTGCTGGCATTGCGCCGAAAGACGGAGGGTTCCGAAGGTAGCCACGACCGAACTGGCTCCTACGAGCTTAAGCAGGGCCTGTTGATGAGATGGGACAGTTTGTCCCGGCGGCATGCGATTGTGGTGCCTTCTGCTGTGAGGGGGAAGGTTGTCTTGGCCGCACACGAACGCCTCTTGCATTTGGGAGTTAACAAAACGCTTGCCCTGCTTCAGCGTGACTATTATTGGCCGGGAATGGGGGGTGACGTGGTGAATATTCTGAAGGGTTGTGTTGAGTGCGCCAGACGGAAACCACCGCCCGTGGCAGCTAATCCACCGCTGCAATCTATTCAGGTCTTGCGCACTAACGAGCTCGTTGCACTCGATATTCTGGGGCCCTTTCCGGTCACGCCTAGGGGTAATAAGTACCTGTTGGTGGGGGTCGAATATTTTACCCGGTGGCCTATGGCGTGGCCACTCGCCAACCAGTCGGCGGCGGCTGTGACGGACGCCTTTGTCCAGGGCTACGTCCTGGACAAGGGGGCTCCCGAACGCTTGCTGACTGACCAAGGGAAAAATTTTTCGAGTAAATTACTGCAAGAGGTGTGCGACCTGTTGGGTACCAAAAAGGTGCGTACCTCCCCGTACCACCCGCAGACGGACGGGATGGTGGAGAGGCTTAACAGGACATTGACCTCTATGCTGTGCCAGCAGGTGTGTGAGTCGCATGTTGATTGGGACCTGCAGGTCCCTGGGGTCCTTGCCGCGTATAGAATGGCCCCCCATGCAGCTACGGGGTTTTCCCCGTTTTATCTAATGTACGGTCGGGAAGCCGACCCGCCCATGGAAACGCAGCTGGGTCTGCCCGCACCACGAACTAATTCTAAATTGGCAGAGCATATTAAATTTAATATTCATAAACTGACAGAGGCAAGGGAGGCCGCACGGCTTAATTCGCGGGCTCGCCAAATTGCGAACGAGCGGTTGCGGGCACGGAAGGTGTCCGTGCACAATTGGGAACCAGGTGACAAGGCCTGGCTGCATTGCCCTCAGGCACCTTTGGCCACGTCGCCTAAATTGTTGAAGCCGTGGCGGGGACCCGTGGAGGTCGTGCGGGTTGCACGCCCACAGTGCGTTCAGATAAAATGGGGGAAACGCCGTTGGTACGTCCACCCCTCCCGACTGAAACCGTTCTCGCCTCCGTATGGCCTCCCCTTGTGTCGTGAGGGCCGAGCATGTGACGTGACCGACGACCCTGAGGGGGAATTGTCCTTGCCTGCTCCTCACATGTCTCCGCCTGATCCGCTCCCAGGTGTCTCGGAACTGACTGCTGCCGACCACCGGCGGCCGGATCTTCACGGCGGGGCCGGTCCTTCCAGGCCCGATCCGTGCCGTCTAGAGCTGCCGGAGACACCGGACGGTCGCCAACGTCCCGTTCCATACGACGGACCGGCCAGACGGACTCGCGCTAGGTCGTGCTACTTTGTGTAACCTACCACGTGCGGAGTCGAGGCAGCCGGAGCGCCTCGGCACTGCGTGGGTCACAGTGACACTTGGCGCGTTCGTTTTACGGTGTTCGCTTTTATTGTGTTGTTTGTCGGGCTGTATATTGCTTCGTATTTAAGATTGTGTTATGTTGTTGTTGTTGTGTTACGGGGCACACTGGGATGTGGAGTTCTTTATTACTGCGTTGCGTTATGTTGTGTTGTAGGTTAACAGCCGGGCCGGCTGCAAGGTATGTGGGAGGGGGTGATGTAGAGGTGATACGCGCTGGGATTAGGGATCGTATGCACAGTGCGTGATGATTGGCTGTGTAGGTGGTGACGCGCGCTGACGGTGGAGGATCAGGGGTCAGCGCGGGGTCGTGGGTTACGGGGTACCGATTGGCTGTGGGCCGGTGACGCGCTGAGAGGGAGTGATCAGGTGGCAGCGCAGTGTGATTGGGGGAGTAATGTTAACACGCGCTGGGGAAAGCGGATCGTAGAGAGAGTGCGTCGTGATTGGTTCATTAAGGAACGACGCTCACGTCGACGCCGCATCAGCTCCGTCTCTCGTGAGCAGGGGCTATAAAAGGGGATGCACACAGGCGTAAGGGCAGTGTGTAACCAGCGAAGAATGAAGACGGGGATGAAGACCTAGAGCCCTGCGGTACCTAGCCCCGCTGTCCTAAGGGGACCGGGGCTCTGTGTAACCCAGAGGCGAGTGTAGTGTGTGTAGCCATAGGTCTACACGAGCCGAATGTATTGGGTGTAGCCAGGGCATGGGGTCTACACGAGTCGAGTGTATTGTGTAGCCAGAGGCATAGGGCTTACACGAGTCGAGTGTAGTGTGTGTAGCCAGAGGCATAGGGCTTACACGAGTCGAGTGTAGTGTGTGTAGCCAGAGGCATAGGGTCTACACGAGTCAAGTGTATCGGGTGTAGCCAGAGGCCTAGAGTTTACACGAGATTAGTGGAGTGTGTCGTCGGAAGAAGGAAGACCACACGTTGTATTGTGACACGTAAAGGTTTAATAAAAGTGTGTTACCCGTCAAGAAGTTCCTGCCGTCAATTCCCATACTTCACAAACATTATCATTGTAATATTTGTAAACGTATTTGTTTAATAATAGTAAACAATAAACCTGAGTTCTTAGCGAAAGATTGAATAAAATTGTACTTTACATTGGCGTGGTGACGCCTCGTCCCGTGTAGAGCCCGCAGCCTCGCCTAGATTAGCAAGCCGGAGGAGGTGAGACATTGGCAGGCTACGAGCTGGGCCGCTACCCCCCCCCACCATCCCCCCACCCTCGCCAGAATAATACTATGTAACCGCTTTAATAATATTAAATTCATATCTAAGGACGTTATATCAGTAACTGCACGTATTGGGGTGGGGGGGGGGGGGGAGAGGGCATCACACTGTGAAGAGAAATCGACAGCGTGATGTGTATATCTATTCCATGTTAAACGCGTAAAATAAAATGTCCCCGTGAGCTGGAGCGAATGCGCATGACATGGCAGGGTCCGCCCCCCCCATGCAATTGGCGTCACTTGGTACGGTCGACGGCGCGCAATAAGTAAATAATTAATAATAGAAACGGCACAAATGCGTTAATTAAACTACTTTAAGGTGTACGTATGGGAAAACGGAATAGCCTATTCCCACCGCGGGACTTAGGGCGTGCCGCCTGTCAAATTTTTTTCTACGTTGAGCCCACCGTCCGAGAGCGAAATCCCCCGCAAGCGCGAGCGCGCGGAGACTTTTATATATAAAAAGATATCATATTTAACTCACACCTCATGAAAGGGCAACACCCTTCCATCCTGAGATAATAGACCAGATTTTTTCCAGCTATCTCAATTTGTGTGATCCTTTCCCCCGATCATCAATAAAAGGCTGCCCCATATCGTCAACCCCCTGTGAAGAGTGGTTTGCATGTAGTTTCCCTCGGTCCATGTGTAGGGGTTATTACGGGAGAAACAGCGGACAACAAACACAGGGCTGTCGGCACTCACATACACGGGTGGTCACACCGACGTCCGCATCAGTTATTGCCCACGCCCCCAGCCCTTGGAGGCGATCCCTATAAAAGGTGGAACCCAAAGAGCTCGAGGCAGTTCGACACGAAGCTGACCAGTGAAGATCCAAGACTCGGAGATTAGGCCCTGGGACTCCCCGGTCTCGCCGTCCTTATAAGGGCCGAGCCGGGTAAGCCAGTGGCGCGGCCCAGGAGCTTCCAGACCGCTGCCCTTGTCAGGGCAAGGCTGGTTAGCTGGTGCCGAGATCTGTGCTTGCCAGGGCCAGATCAGTCAGCCTCCCGTAGCCCAGTAGAGGAGGACTGGGGGACAGGACAGAGGGCTTAGTACTAGGGTGGGTTTCCCATAGTACGGGTGAAGGGGCCGATACCCCTTCAACTATTGTATCTGTCCCGGAGTTAATAAACAGTGTGTCTCAACTTCGACATCGTCTCCTCCGCTACTTACTACACATGCAACTTGCAAATGTCGGAGTGACCATCACAAAGCGTTTGTATTCCTCGCGCTCTTGTTTTTGTCATGAGCCGTTGCAACTTCCGCAAGGGATCGTGGTCTAACCAACTCTTCCTCCCAGCTCTTGGCTATTCCTTGCTTCCCGTGTGTCGAACCAGCCTTTTAAGTTAAGTCTAATTGTAAAAAAAAAAAAATCTAGATTCAAAACTCATTATTTTAGAACTGCTTGTTGTGTTTAGTTTATTATCCTTCCCCCATGCCTCCGATTACCATGGTTGGCTATGTACGGTGCGAAAGAAGTTCAACATACATAAAATGACTCCTCTACTTACGAACATTCGCCTTAAAAACTTTCAGGGATACGAACACACCTGTCCGTATGTCCAGTTGCCTGTTCGGACTGAGAGTCATGATAGCGGTGGTGGCATCTACATCTGCAGAACGTGAAGAACAAGTGACTTCTACATCTACAGGATATTATTCAACTTTTGGTGCCATTCCCCATGTTTAGTGTACATGTCATACAACACGTTTATAATCGACAGGAGTAAAGTTGTACTCACGAACAAATAGACTTACGAACAGACCTCTGGAACCTAACTCGTTCGTAATGGTCCATAAACAGAGATGGACCATTGCCAAAGGTTGATGTGTGTGTGAGTCTATGTATGTGTGAGTCGCTGTATGTGTGTACGTCGATATGCGTGTGTAACTCCATATGTGTGTCTCTAAAGTCCATGTATGTCTGTGTGTGTGAGTCCATATGTGTGTGTGTGTAAGTCGATATGTTTGTGTGTGTGGGTCAATGTCTGTAAGTGTGTGTAAGTCGATGTATGTCTCTTTTTTCGCCCGGGCAACGCCGGGTACTTCCCGCTAGTGGTCCATAAATAGAGATGGACCATTGCCAAAACGGTGCCTACGAGATGGGTCATTTTCCTTTAAGGTCGTGCGTGTAGTGTTATTGAGGAGCGTGGTGAATTCTCTATTTGTTGGGATCATCAGCGCAAAGTTCGCAGTTTGCCTCTTTTGGCTCTTGTCCCGCAACCATTTCTGGCCCTGCCCCTTTTCCTCTCTGCCCCGCCCCCTCCGCTGCCACTTGAGTTAATGGGGCCCCGAGTCTTATTCACTGCTGGCACTGAGATTGTGGAGCTGAAGGAGCGTGCGGGGATCGCGATGGCCTGGATGGTGCTGTTCATTCTACCGCTGATCACGCAGGCGGAATCAAGTACTGGCTACACAACATAGACACGCGTATATACAGACACAGACACGCGTACATGAAAACTCATATACATTGACATACATACATACAGACACACAAATGCACGTACATACATACAGACACATGTACGTACATATATACAGACACAGAGACACGTGCTTACATACAGACACACGTGCAGGCATACACACATATACAGTAGACACATCTACATACAAAACACAGAGACAAAGATCACCGGTATAGCCTGAACAGACTACAGTATTTGGGCAGTTGTTAAATTTCGATTTAAAGCTTTCGTGACTGCAGGGATTCATCTTCTTGGTTCTTTCGGTAAAGTCACGTAGAAGGGAAATAATAAAATAATTCTCACGACGTTTCGGCCACAACGCACAGGTCTGTCGGGGAGACAGCGTCTGAATGAATCTGAATCATTCAGAATCTGAATCATTCAGATGCTGTCTCCCCGACAGACCTGGTCTTCACCTGAGGACGGCTGCTTGCGTTGTGGCTGAAATGTCGTGAGAATTGTATTTTATTATGTTTTAATTGTATTATTTCCCTTCTACGTGACTTTACCGAAAGAACCAAGAAGATGAATCCCTGCAGTCACGAAAGCTTTAAATCGAAAAGTCCTGGCCTTTGTTCAATTGTTTTTTTTTTTATAAATTAAAACATCAAAATATTCAGTCCTGTCGATGATAATTTAAGTATATGTGTTTAATATGCCTTTATATTTGACCAGAGAGAGTCTTACCAGAAAAAACCGAGGAATATAAAGATGGCTGCGTGTTGAAAATGGAGTTGCTCTCAATCTCTTTCCCGCCTTTTCCTCGAGCTATCCCACAATGCACTACTCCGTAATTTCACGGATATTCCGTTAAAATTTTCATTACAGTAAATTTTCCGTGAGCAAATACAGTATTTTCTCATGTAAAATTACGGATATTTTTTACAGTGTACCTTTTACCCTTACCCCATACAAATTACCCGATTACAGGGTAATTACTGGGGTACTACTACACATGAAAAAGGTTTATAACGGTAAATGCTAGGTAGAGCGCTTTATTCATATAGAATACTCTCAATGATTTCAATTTTACACGCTTGTCGTTGTTGTCGCATCCTCAAATCTTGTAACTCAATTTAAAACCCACTTCCCAATGTGGTATCGACTGCAAACTTGGTATACTTATGTCATACTGATGACAACACTATATTATATCAGAAAAATATCTGTTTTTAAACATAATTTTTTATATGTTATGTTTCGGCTTTGGTCTAATTGTCCACGCTCAACTGACGTTGGCTGTAAATCACCACGGTCCCTTACGTTATGGCAAGCTTCGGGGACATTTTCTGGAGTCATGGAGTTCTGCCATTACTCGTACATTTCATAAAAGCGTATTTAATTTAAAAAAAAATATATTACTTATTAAATGGAGGCCACAGACTGCGCCACGTAGCTTTTAGCAGTAAACAAGGCACCATATTTACCGGGTAATTTTTCCGAGCTACCTTTACCCTAGCCTTTACCTTACCCCTTGGCATGTCGACACCTTTACCCATTACCTTTACCCTTTTACCCGGTAAAAAGGGTAAATTACCTTACCTTGCCGAGGCCTAGGCAGACCCAATTGCCATGGGTTGACTGACTTGAGATGACTGGCAAGGTCCGCTCCCTATCGGTGTGCCCCCTACCGTGCCAACTTGCTGCGTTGTATCCCGCCTGGCGCTCCGCTCGTTGTCGCGAATGTCGCTCATCTGCACACTCTCGCATATTCACACTCCACAGGCTCAAAAAAATGGAGAATTGTAGAAAACTCCACGGAGAATATCACCCCATTCGCGACTCGAACTCAGGACCGCCCTGCTGCGAGGCACCGGTGTTAATGACTGCGCCACCATCGCCGCCCGCCCTCATTCGTTGCACTTTTAGTGCGAGTCAAGGCCAGTCACTCACCAGTGCTAGAACCAGAGTATTCTATGAGAAATCTCCTTTACCAGTGGCAAAATATAGTGATAGGTTTTTACCCTTTCAACTGGTACAAAAACTGACACCTTTATACAATGCATCATGTTTGCAATAACCTCAACACAAGCAGTCAAAATGCAAACAAAAAGAAACAACTCTGATGATGATAATGATATGCACTGTCCTTGAAGTTGATTGGTCCACACCCGAGACAGCTTTTCTTAGAGCCTAGTCTCCATTGGTGTTGGGCCAGATGACGCCAAAAGGCGTACAACTCAAAGACGGCGCACTATCGGAGTATTGAGAGCTCGGGGTAAGCATTTACACTATGAGACCTCCTTTACCAGTGGAAAAATATAGTAATAGGTTTTTACCCTTTCAACTGGTCATTATCATCATCATCAGAGTTGTTTCTTTTGTTTGCATTTTGACTGCTTGTGTTGTGGTTATTGCAAACATGATGCCTTGTATAAAGGTGTCAGTTTTTGTACCAGTTGAAAGGGTAAAAACGTATCACTATAACCAGAGTATTGTATTTATACTGCAGCAGGGAGGAATTCGATAAGCTATGAAGCTCTTTACTCGCAGATGTCCAGTCGGGGGCACGGGGGTAAGAACGCGACAACAGTGCTGACACGCTAAATGCCCTGCCGGGAAGTGTATCAAAGGGAGATTTCCATGAGATCACGCCACCACATTCCAGATCTGATCGATAACACTGCTCGCCCACCCATCAGCCATATGGCAGCCCTTATCGTATCCAATTGGAGAGGTGATAGGGAATAAAATCCCCGCGGTTTTGTTTCCCCAACAGTCGGCCTGTGCACTTATTTTTTCTAGACACGAATGTTTGCGAGTTTCGGGAAAGGAGTGGGTAATACAGTGTGGTTATGACATGGAACCTTTTTTAAATCCTTTATATTAAGTTCGCTTGCTTGCGTGCTTGCTTGCGTGCTTGCTTGCTTGCGTGCTTGCTTGCTTACGACCGTGCAAATCTTTCGGTCGTTTTTTAACCCACTTCCCGTGATCCAATCGAGCTGACATTAATATTAAATTACATACATTAGGGTGGGTAGAATAATACATAGTGCAATATTACAATGTATAAGGTTTAGGGTAGTAATACAGTATATAATTTAATGTTGGGTTTGTCTATGGCAGTATATAGTACGGTGTAGACTCGTGTGATGTAAGAGAATAAAGTTTAGCTGGAAGCATATTATATTTTTTGCGACATAGAATTGTAATGTATTACTTACTGCTAGTAGCTCAGCTTATTGGAGAGTATATTTAGTATACTGATGATACTATGTAGTTTATACTTTAGTTGTTTACGTGGTGGTTTAGTTACTGCAGCTACATACTATTAACATTCCTTCCCTTTATTAATTTTACCCCTATCCCCTCCCTTTGATGCTGCTAATCCTGCATAATGCACGAGCATAATGACTTTAAACCCCCCGCCAAACCTCCTACGCATTTCACAAGTAGTACTAATCGCATATCTGCATTTCCCATAAATATGCTAAATTCCTCTTGATATGCAAATTATTTTGTTAAGGCGCCCTTCCCCCCTCCATCCCAGCTTAAATAGTCGCTCCAAGCCTGGAGTGTGTCATTCAGACTCTGTCTTCTCGACAGACCTGTTCTTCACCTGAGGACGGCTGCTTGCGTTGTGGCCGAAACGTCGTGAGAATTATTTTATTATGTTTTATTTTTATTATTTTATTATTTTCCTTCTACGTGACTTTACCGAAAGAACCAAGAAGATGAATCCCTGCAGTCACGAAAGCTTTAAATCGAAAGATAAATGCTAGGTAGAGCGCTTTATTCATACAGAATACTCTCGAATCGGGCGTTGAGGCTGTCGACGACACCGTCCTTCATAACCTCCTCGTCCCAGTCGTCTTGGTCAATGGTGATCTCATAAACAAGCTGATCAAGTTTGTCATTGCCATCGTCCCCGGACGAACGACAGGCAATAAGATCCTGCGCCGCTCCGGCCCAGTTAGACGGAACCTTCAGGCAGCCGACGCCGACGTCCCGACCTCGCTGCCTGGGGCAAGCACGTTGTGCTTCTTGAGGTGCGCTTTCCACCCCGACGCGTTCGTGTGGATGGAAAACCACTTGCGGCAGTGCACGCACTGCCGCTTCCTCTGCTGTACATGGGGATTACCCTCCATCCAATCGTGCGTGTGCTTCTACGGGAACACATGCCGCTGCCTCTTTCGATTGCTGTTCGCAGCAACCCCAAAAATGCCGTTGCTGGCACCCTCGTCCTCTAGTACCTCTACCTCAAGAACGTGGACTGTCTCCATTTGGTCCGACATCAATTATCGCAATTTAAAATGGAGGCCACGGACTGCGCCACGGAGCTTTTAGCGATAAACAAGTATTTACCGGGTAATTATTCGCGCTACCTTTACCCTACCGGGTAATTCTTCTGAGCTACCTTTATCCTACCCTTTACCTTACCCCTCGGCATGTCGAAACCTTTACCCTTTTACCCGGTAAAAAAGGTTATTTACCTTACCTTGCCGAGGCCTAGTCAGCACCTCGCCTAAAGCCCACGGCTTTTTGTATTGTATTTTTTCTGTTTCTGTTAATTCGTGTACATTTATTCACTTTCAAATATAAATGTACGTGTCTATATTTATTATAGTGCAAATGCACAGATATGTATTCGAATGTAAGGTTTACTTACTTTGTTTATTGAGTTAAACATTATCAAGGCCTAGTTCGCCAGCGCCTCGTCTAAAGCCCTAGGCTTCAGGCTTTTCGTATTGTGTATTTATTATCCTTTAAGGTTTATGAATTAATATGAAGAAGCCACTGGGGCAGATTGAAAACTACTTTCTTTATAGCGGTTTCTTTGCGTGTTTAGTTTGTTGTCCTTCCCCCGCACCTCCGATTATCACGGTCGGCTGTGTACGGTGCGAAAGAAGTTCAACATAGGTCTGTGAGCTGCTCACACGAGGCGGCCTGGTGACACCCAGGACGGGTCGTAGACAGGACTCCCGGGACGTTTAAAACCGTGCAGATATTCAACTCAACACTCACGCCCACACACAAACACACAGTGACAACAACCACAATTTGCCACTAAGTGGCGGTGTCGTCACCACGACGCTTGTGCCAGGTTATGTGCACGACCCAGGTGCCACGGGTCGACTGACACACAAACACACTCAGACAAAGACCCCTATTTAGCCTTAACGTGCTTTTAGGGCAAGTGCTGTTCCCGAGCAGCATAAATGGGGGCCGGCATGGCACAGGAGGAGGTGTGTGGGTAGCACCAGGCCCGGCCGCTTTTGTCTCCCAAAGTCACAGGGAGCAGCACCCAGGGCCTTGCGGACCGCCATGATTGTGGTGGTGAGGAGTGACGCGTCGCTCATGCTCGTGTGAAGTGCACGGAAAGTCGGTGGCGGAGTGCTTGAGCAGACCAAGAGAGCCACGGCAGAAGTACTACAACGCCAAGGCGGAGGTGACGGTGGGGAAGGAGGGCTGGTTGTACATGACTCGGGCGATGAGAAATCAGGCGCACAGGCCGACAAGATGGAACTACAGACCACGCTCCGCTCGCTGTCCTCCAAGCTCGAGGATTTGAGCACATGTAACGACCTGATCGGCAAGCACGGAGCCGCTCTCCAGCGCTCGCTCAACGACCTGGAAACCCTTAAGCTGCCGCCCGAGTGCAGCGAGAAGCTAAAGGCCGTCAATGAGCACGCCACCCTCTTCCGCGTCACCTCCAATGCTATGATCAATAGTGATCTCTTGCTCTGATGTCACATTGAGGGCGGTGCTCATCTCCAAAAACTCAAGCACACGGGCGAGAAGCCATGCAAGTGTGACGAGTGCAGCAAGACGTTTCTCGCACTCGGCCTACAAGTGTAGTGAGTTGCAGGGAGACTGACGACGGAGTTGAGGCACACTGTTTTTATTAACTCAAGGACAGACACAATAGCTGAAGGGGTAACGGCCCCTTCACCCGTACTAGCTGGGAAACCACCCCTAGTACTAAGTCCCCTGTCCTGTTCCCAGTCCTCCCCTAATAGGCTACGGGAGGCTGTCTGATCTGGCCCTGGTAAGCACAGATCCTGGCACCCAGCTAAGCCGGCCTTGCCCTTACAAGAGCAGAGGTCCGGAAGCTCTTGGGCCGCGCCGCTGGCTTACCCAGCTCGGCCCTGACAAGGGCAGCGAGACAGGGGAGTCCCAGGGCCTATTCTGCCGGTCTTCAGACTTCACTGGTCAGCTTCTTCTTAAACTGGCCCTGAGCTCTCTGGCTCTCCGCCTTTTATAGGGATCCCCTCGGAGGGGCGGGGTTATGGGGGATCACAGAGCCCCCATGGCCCCCCAGTGGTTAACGGATGCGGACATTGGTGTAGACACCCGTGTGTGTGGGTGCAGACACCCTTGTGTTTCCCGTCTGCCTTTTCTCCCGTAATAACCCCTACATCACCCCCCCCCCCCCTGTACAGCTCGCAGCCGTCCCGGCTGCAACAATCCCTCAAAACTCAAGAATAAAGACTTAACACAGTCAACACGCGTGTGCCTCGTAACAATAACAAGAACAAGTGTAACAACAACCGACGGTCCCCTATAAATACCCACCGTCCCCAAATGCAACATATGTACAGAACGTGGTTCCCCATCCCCAACCTCAAAAAAAAATAAAAAAAAGGTGAGCGAGCCTTCCAGCAGCGGAACACGCGCGGAAAGCAACTCACAACAACCGGCGCGTCTTGGCGCGTGTCCGTGCAGCGGGCCCGTCACAAAGGCCCGACCCGGTAGGGTCGGCGGCAGGTGTTGAATTTGCAGGTGCACGGCCCTCCGGCTTCCTGGACGAGCCAGCGCCGACCCCCTCGGGGGAGGCTGGCGGCCGAGAGGGCGTCAGTACTTGGGCCCCTGAAGACGGAACAGTTAGCAGCGGATCAGAGGCTGGCGACAACCCCGCCCTCCAGGAGTCAGTGGACCCCCCACATGTTCGGCCATAGTCATGAGAGGAAGCATGTGGAGCAAAGAACGGCTTCAACCGTGAAGGGTGCACGAACCACCGACGCTTCCCCCATTTAATGCGAACACATTGAGGCCGCATAACCTGCACAATTTCCACGGGGCCCCTCCACGGTCGCAACAACTTAGACGAGGTGGCCAATGACACCTGGGGGCAGTGTAGCCACACTCTGTCGCCCGGGTGCCATTCATCCGTGTGTGACCGGCGCGATCGCAACCTTTCATTCTGCTTCTGGCGAGAGTCAGAGTTTTGCATGGCCGCCTCCCGTGCCTCAGCCAACCGGAGGATGTTAAACTTAACATGGTCCGCCAACTTGGATTTAGCGTGTGGTGCAGCAATTGTCGCAACAGGCGGGTCAACTTCGCGGCCATACATAAAAAAAAAACGGCGAGAATCCGGTCGCCGCGTGAGGAGCCATCCTGTACGCTGCCAGGACTCCCGGGATCTGAAGGTCCCAATCGGTTTGGGACTCAGATACCTGGTGGGATAGCATGGACGTAAGAGTCCTATGCAGGCGTTCTACCATCCCATCCGTTTGTGGGTGGTAAGGCGAAGTACGAATTTTCTTCGTACCGAGAAGCTCACACACCTCGTGTAAAAGGGCACTAGTGAAATTCTTTCCCTGATCGGTCAACAACCGTTCCGGAGCGCCCTTGTCGAGGACATAGCCCTGGACAAAAGCCTCCACAACGGCTGCTGCTGACTGGTTGGCGAGGGGCCAAGCCATAGGCCATCGCGTAAAATATTCCACGCCAACCAGCAGGTACTTATTACCCCTCGGCGTGGAAGGAAACGGCCCCAAAATATCAAGAGCGACAAGCTCATTAACCCAGGTGACCGAAATAGACTGGAGCGGTGGGCTGGCTCCCCTCGCTGGCGGCTTCCGTTGAGCACACTGGGTACAAGACTGCAACAGATCGTCCACATCCCTTGCCATGCCCGGCCAAAAGAAATTAAGCTGGAGCATGGCAAGGGTTTTGAGGGTGCCCAGGTGCAGGAGCCGCTCATGAGCGGCCCATACAACGCGGAAGGCACCACCAGCCTGTGGCGGCGGATCGTTCCGTCCCAATGCATGAGGAGGCCCTGGCACAACCCCCATGAGTCAACGCCCGACTTCCCCTGACCGGATCCTTCCGCGCGACGCCGTAGCACCAGGAGGGAAGTATCCTCCATTTGGAGGCGCCCCCACTCCGCACCTGACAAGCCCAGTAGGGAATCCTTCCCTCCCACAGCAATAGGGTCAACGTCCGAAGGAGCCTCAACGGCGGCCGCAAGGACCCGATCCTGGCCGTCGCTCGCCGATTTGCAACGCCCCGAGCCCAAGAAACAAGTACAAACAGAAGCGACCGGCAGGCGTGACAGGGCATCGGCATTGGTGTGGCGAATCCCCTTGCGATAAGTCGTGTCGAAATCGAAATCCTGAATGATCTCCAGTCATCGGGACAACTGCCCCGATGGCTGGTGAATACGCAGGGCATACTGCAATGCCGCATGATCTGTACGGACGGTGAAATGCCGGCAGTACAGATATGGCCGGTACTGTTGAATAAAGAAAACAATAGCCAACAGTTCACGGCGGGTGACGCAGTATCGCTGCTCGGCAGGAGACAATACTCTACTACCATAAGCCACAACGCGCTCCACGCCACCCACAACTTGGGAAAGCACGCCCCCAATCCCCGTGTTGCTCGCGTCCGTGTCGAGCACGAAAGGTAGAGTAAAATCGGGGTAACTCAACGGCGGGGCCCCCACCAGGGCGTCACGAAGAGAGTTAAAGGCGGCCTCCTCCTCCGGCCCCCAATGAAATTTCACCCCCTTGGCTGTTAAGGCATGTAACGGCTTAGCGATGGAAGCGAACTCCGTGACAAACCGGCGGTAATATGAAGCAAAACCGATGAAGCTTCTAACCTCCCCCCCGAGGTGGGAGTAGGCCAGGAGCTGACACAACGCGTTTTGGCGGGATCGGTTGAGATACCTGACCGGCCGACGATGTGACCCAAATATCTTACAGATTCGCGTAGCAAATGGCACTTTTGTGGTTTGAATTTCAAATTAGCTGCGTGCATTTTGAGAAAGACGACCCAAAGCCTATCAAGATGTTCCTCGAACGTCTTACTGAATACGATAATGTCGTCTAGGTAAATCAAACACACCTCCCATTGCAAGCCAGCGAGAACCAATTCCATCAGGCGCTGGAACGTTGCGGTAGCGGAGTGGAGCCCCATAGGTAACCGATTGAATTGGAAGAGGCCGTGCGGCGTTCGAAAAGCCGTTTATGGCTTCGATTCGTCGTCCAAGGGAAGTTGCCAAAACCCTGAGAGCAAATCCAAGGTGGAGAAGAATCGTGATCCTGCTAGGGCATCCAGAGATTCGTCCATTCGAGGAAGCGGGTAAGCATCGGCCACCGAGATCTTATTTAACCGCCGGAAATCAACGCAGAACCTTAGGGACCCATCGTGCTTTTTAACCAATTCTATGGGTGCACCCCAAGGGCTGGTCGAGGGAGAAATAATGTCAGAAGCCAACATGTCATCTACAGCCGATTTGACATGATCCTTTTCGGCGGGACTTAACCGAAAAGGATTTTGGCGGATAGGAGCGTTGTCACCGGTGTCAATATGGTGGCGCAGCAAATTGGTACATCCGATATCGTATTTGTGCTTACTAAAGACGTCGGAAAATTCTCGCAAAAGGGTGCGCAATTTAGCACGTTGTGAGTCGGACAGGTCAGGTGACTCAGCACACAGCGCCTCCAGCCAACCCTCGTCAATGTCTGAGTGCAGTCGCGGCTGAGAATCGGTGGCCACCTGGCCAATGATCAGCGTTTCCGCAGGTACCGGAATCGCATGTGCGAACACGGTTCCCTGTGAAACCACCGCCGTCCGTGTCCCGACATTGAGGACCGTGATAAACGGGTCCTCATCCCCTTTAACAATAGTCTGGGCCGTCACCAAATCTGGCCCATTCACCCCGGCCCTAGACGGCCCCAGCATAATGCCCCGGTCTGAGACCCCTTTAGCGAACGGTCGACGCAACCGCAGGGGCACAAGCATCTGTGCCCCCGGGGGTACGCGCACCGTTCGAGCAACGAGCGCCTGTACCATTGCACAGGCAGTACGCAAGACAGGGGTGGAAGGCAGGAACGTTATACGTCGGCCCGATGGAAGCTCGATGCATCCCTGGTCAATCAAAATTTTGACAGGCAATTTGGCCAAAAAGTCTGTCCCCAATAGGCACGGAATTGCCAGCGAGGAGGAGACCAACACCGGGCCAGATAGTTTAATGTCCCCGATAGAAATTTGCGCTCGAATTTGGCCGATGATACCTAACGAGCCCCCGTTTGCAGCGTAACACGGTATATCGACGGGGAGCAACGGGCGATTCTGAACGGGCAGGATATTATAAATCAAATCGGAAATGATAGTCGCCGAAGCTCCCGTGTCGATCAGTACCCGTACCTCCACCCCATCAATGTGCCCCGTGACAACGGACGACCCCGCCGACGCAGCCACAACCCGGTGAGCCAACTCGGACCATTGGCCCGGTTGGAGCGCCCTCCCCATCAAGCCGCGACCCGACGCACCAGCACCCGAACCCCGAGAATCGTGTGTCGGGCCATGTGAGAGGGAAGTGGGTGTTTGTGCAGGCCGAACATGTGGGGTGCCACGACTTGCCGGAGGATGTGGTGGAGGCTTTTGAAGAGGGCCGTCCTCAGCCGCAGTTCTTGCTCCGCGCTGTCGAGGAGCCCAGCATCCCGAAGCCACGTGGCCTCGGAGGCCACAGTTGTAGCACACGACGAGCGCTCCAGAAGACTTGGGCTGCTCTCGGTGGCTCGGTACGTCCCGAGCCGGTCGCCCGCCAGACCGCCATCCCGCAGAACGGCCCGCAGCAAAGCCCCCTCAGATTCGGAGGTGGTCGCCGCCACGGTGTGTCCCGCAGCTGCCTTGTTAGCCTTCCTCCGCTGGGAAATCAGATTGGCATGAATGTGCCTTGCAGCCCGTAATGACGACATGTCCGCATCATCCTGTGCCAGGATGACGAAGTTCAAGTCGTCGGCCAGCAGCAAAATTTTCTCGGCCACCATCGCATCGATCCCCTCCTCGTCCATGCGCGGGAAGGCCGCCTTCGCCAACGACAGCAGGGCCGTGCGGTACGCAAGTGGTGACTCCTTGTCGCCCTTCTGCTGCTCATAGAAAAGCTGGCGACAATCGGAAGGCGGCCCATAAACCGTGGCCAGCACCTGCAGCGCCGACTGAAGCGTGGAGCGTGCCGACTTGGGTGCAGCGGTGAGGGTGCCAAGGGCGTCGCCATCCAGCATCGCCGGAAGAGCACACAGCACCTCGTTGTCCGTCCACCCAGCCATTTCTTGGTGGGCGAGGAAACTGCGCTGGAACCCACCCCAATCGCCGCCGCTCGATACAAACACCTGCAGGGCCGGCAGGCGTTGCTGAAATGTCGGCTCCGTCTCCGATAATCTCCCAGCACTCGTACCGTGTCCATGGACAGTATGGGGAGCAATGGCGGACCCTAATGGAGGTCGTGCCGTCGGTGACGCGCTGGTTCCAGCTTGGTCGGTGCTGTCGTCCGCTGGTGATGACCTGGCGACCGCTGATAGGCAGCCACTGCGACCCGCCCCCGCCGATGACGTGGCGCTCGCTGTTTGGGCCCCGCCGCCCGCGTGACGAGCTGGGGCCCCTCCCTCGGCTCCTACTGTACCCGTGGCGGGAAGTTCAAGCCTCCGGCCCATCGCAAAGGCGGGAGTTTCTGGCGGGCGCTGTCCATCTTCCCGCCGCGCCGCTCCCCCCGGCCCCAGGCGAGTTATCTTCTCCAGCATGGCGGCCGCTGCATATAGGAGCTCCGCCAGTCGGGAATGGGCTAACGCCAACTCATCAGCCGACGTCCCGACCCTCTCCGACTGTCCCGCAGGTGTTGGAGCCGGCAGCGGTTGGCCAGGTACGTCGGCGGCGATGTCTTGCACCGCCTCTCCCTCGTCGTCGTCCTCTCCGGGGTCTTGGGCACGAGTCGTCCGTCTCGTATCCATGCTTTGGACCACTCCTGACGCCAGATGTAGTGAGTTGCAGGGAGACTGACGATGGAGTTGAGGCACACTCTTTTTATTAACTCAAGGACAGATACAATAGTTGAAGAGGTAACGGCCCCTTCACCCGTACTAGCTGGGAAACCACCCCTAGTACTAAGTCCCCTGTCCTGTTCCCAGTCCTCCTCTAATAGGCTATGGGAGGCTGTCTGATCTGGCCCTGGTAAGCACAGATCCCGGCACCCAGCTAAGCCGGCCTTGCCCTTACAAGAGCAGAGGTCCGGAAGCTCTTGGGCCGCGCCGCTGGCTTACTCAGCTCGGCCCTGACAAGGGCAGCGAGACAGGGGAGTCCCAGGGCCTAGTCTGCCGGTCTTCAGACTTCACTGGTCAGCTTCTTCTTAAACTGGCCCTGAGCTCTCTGGCTCCCCGCCTTTTATAGGGATCCCCTCGGAGGGGCGGGGTTATGGGGGATCACAGAGCCCCCATGGCCCCCCAGTGGTTAACGGATGCGGACGTTGGTGTAGACACCCGTGTGTGTGGGTGCAGAAACCCTTGTGTTTCCCGTCCGACTTTTCTCCCGTAATAACCCCTACACAAGTATTTTTTTCACTTGTGTTAAACGTGTGTGTACCCTTGATATTTTTAGGATGGCAGTTCTCCTGCTATGTATCCTACTGCTATCCCTCCCGGCCATATCTAGTGCCACACTTAACTCTACCAGCAGGAACCCTCGTTACTTCTCATCCATACTTGTTGCTTAATTTGCCACTACACTTGCTAATAAAACAGCTTATAGACACTTCTACACTCCATCATTGTATCCTTTTAAACCCTATCTCTGTCCCATTACTTCACCAGCACTCCTTCCAAACTTCATTCTGCTCTTAAAAATATCGCCATCTGTGAGCTGCTGCTATTCGTCCAAGGTTCGCCACTCTTCATCCTTGCACAGAAAATACCTGTGCAAACTATTCTACTTTTCTTATTTCTGGGAGGTATTGAGCTTCATCCTGGCCCAAATGTAAAGAACTCGTATAATTCTGTAGATTTTTCTGGCAGAAAATGTATTTTGTTCTACATGTCAACATCAGAGGGCTTGTGATTAAATTAAGTCAACTAAAACTAGAAGTGGCTAATCTGGACCCGGACATTTTTGCCTTGCAGAAACATTTCTCACTCCTGCCGTAAATGACTTGCAGATTACGATTGACAACTACAACTTTTTTCGGCTTGACCGAGGGTCTAAAGGAGGTGGAATTGCCATCTATGTTCGTAATACTATTGCATGTTCACCAGCTCACTCCTTATTAAAAAAATGTACTTTGAAGGTCTGGCTCTCAGAATAACTCTCCGAAATAATCAACAAATATTGGTTGTGTGCTGCTATAGACCGCCTAATGGTAAGGATGTTGAAGCTGTGTCTGCACTGAGAGAGCTTCTTGGGGGCCTCCCTAAAGGTGAAATAGTTTAGTGGGTGATCTGAATTGGAATTGGCTAAACCCGCCGGGCGTGGCCACAAATTTTGCAGATGAATTTAACCTATTTAAATTAATAAATGTCCCAACAAGACCCAACCTAAAAAATCCGCGACAGTCATCTCTGCTTGACGTCCTATTGACAAATGCCCCTCACAAGTTCACACTGACTGGTGTTCTGGGTAATAACCTTCATGATCACTCCTTCATATTTGGGGTGAGATCATCAGCCAGATGCAAAGCCGCCCCTAAATTGGTTGAGAAGCACTCCATGAGACACTTCAGCATACAGGCATTTACTAATGATGTGCTTCACTCGGATTTTGACAAGGTCTATGATATCCCCAACCTGACTACGGCTTGGGAGACCTTCAGGTACACGTTTCTCCAAAGTATTAACAAACATGTTCCGTTGGTTAGATTTAAAATTAAAGGCAACCACCCATCATGGTTTGATCCTTTGATTACTAAGCTCATGAAAACTAGGGACAATGCTTGGGCATGTGCTCAGAAAAGTATTTTGGTCAATGACTGGCTAGAATACAGGATTTTAAGGAATAGATGCGTCAAAAAAATACGGCATGCAAAAAATGCTTACTTTTCCTCCACTCTCCTGGAATCACATGGCAATGCCAGGATCTTCTGGAAAACAATCAAATGTATCGAAAAGGCATCCAACACAGATAATCTGCCCGTTGCGCTTAACCGAAATGGGGACTTTTTTTCAGAGCCCCAAAAAATCATTGACAATTTTAACCTTCAATTTTTCTGAAGCTGGTGACCTGATAATGTATTGGGAGTCACCCCTGCTCATGCAATTTCCTACACCCCTGTCCAAACATTAAACGAATTTAGTTTCCAGCCTATCCACGAAAGTAATGTTCTGAAACAACTGTCCTACCTCAAAGGGTCCTCCTCTACCGGAGTGGAATAGTATTCTCGTCTTTGCTCTGCTAACTGTTGGTCACCTAATATACAAACTTATAGCCCATATTTTCAACCTGTCCATCAAAGAAGCATCAGTACCTCTAGAATAGAAACATTCCTATGTTCTTCCACTTCCCAAAGGGGACCCTAAAGATGATCCAAATAACTACCGACCTATCTCAATTTTGTCCCCGTTGATGAATTTTTAAAAAAAAATATTGAACTACCAAATTAGCAGTTTCCTGTCCGACAACAATCTATTACATCGAAATCAATCTGGGTTTCGAAAAAAATACAGCACCACATCTGCTGCATTAGACTCTCTGAATCACATTTATAGTTGCCTTGATAATAAGCAGTACTGCGCCAGTTTTTTACTTGTCCAAAGCCTTTGATACAGTCGACCACAACACCCTGCTTAGTAAACTAAGTTGCCTCCGTTTCTCCAAACACGCAGTAGAATGGTTAAAACATTACCTCTCTTCTCGCACCCAAACTGTATTCATAGATGTGTAATAAAGGACTCGGACGCTTCTCTCTGTCTCTGTGTCCTTTATTTGGGTTTGATCTCTTTTCCCTCACGGCACTCCCCTATATACTCTTCGCTCTGCAGCCCCAGGCTGCTGTCACTCACGTAGCCCACTTCCCTCCGAGCAGACCCGCTGCTGTCTCCTCGTGCAGACCCCCGCTGCCCTACTCCTCCTTTGCAGACCCGCTGCTCTCTGCAGCCTCCTCGCTGCTCCTGCTGCCCCGGGGTCGGTCACCGTTGGCCGATGGTGCCGAACCTCGTGGTCCGTGTGTGTGGCGATCTCGCCACTCTCTCTCTCACTCTCCGCCCTGCGTGGCCTCACACTTTCCCAGTCTCCGATCACTCCCCTACTGCTTCCGGTTTCTCCCCTTATAGACCTGAACCCTCTCCCCCACGTGACGTAACTCCTCCCCCCATGACGTCACTTCCGGGAGGTCGTTTACGCCCGCATTACACCACCCTCCCCCGTAGAGAAAATCCAGCCGACCTCGGCTGAACACAACTCCAACAAGCAATGCGAGCGAACACGACCGAATACGAAAAAGGACACAGAACACACAATAATATACCGAAAGAACAAGAACACAACACAAGAATTAACGGAATGTGAGGGATTTTGAGCGGGTGCGGGTAGCCGGGCCGTCCCGGACGGTCGGCGGCCCTCCCGCCGAGTGGGAACGTGGCAGGGTTTTAAGAGCGACAGGCTGAAGTTTGTCTGTCGCTATTGGAGGCCTGGCAACGTCCCGGTCCCCTATTCTCGAAGGCCCAGCATCAGAGGCGTCCCGCAATCGCGTCCGCAGCGGGGTTGGAAGGGCTGCGGGTCTCAAAGTTTCCGCAGCCGTGGTAGGCGCACCCCGAGCTGAGTCTTCTTTCCCCTGCCGCGTCACGGCCGGCTCGTCTGTAAAAGGCACGACAGGCGCTCTTGCAAGGTCAGCAGGCACAGGCAAGGGCGAGTCGGCAGCAACAGACCCCGGCAAGGCAACCTCAGGAGATGACGCATCAGGTCGAGAGGCCACGTATGGTTTCAACCGAGATGTGTGGACGAACCAACGCCGAGATCCAAACCGAACACGCGCCGACTGTGGGTTGGGAACCTCGATGAGGCGAGAACCGGCCCTTGCCATGGTTTATGTAACTTAGGAGAGGTACCTGGCCGCACCTGTGGACAATTGAGCCAGGCGAGGTCCCCCGTTTTCCAGGGGCATTCCCCTTTTGAACGTCGCGCACACCGCTCGTTCCGAGCCTGGGCTTTGGCCGTAGCCATGCGGGCCCCTTCCCGTGCCACAGTGACTCGGCGAACGGTGTCCTGAATATAGTCAGGAAGAGGCTTAGCAGGTCCCCTCGCTCCGGTTCCCAACTGCACATTAATCGGCGGTACGTTTTCAAGACCGTACATAAGAAAAAACGGCGAATATCCTGTAGCCGCATGCGGCGTCATCCGGTACGCTGAAAGCACCCCAGGGATATCCAAATCCCAATCCGATTGTTTTTCACTAACCGTGTGGCACAACATGGAGGACAGGGTCCGATTTAGCCGTTCAACCATACCATCCGTTTGTGGGTGGTAGGGAGATGTCCGTATTTTTTTTGTTCCAAGAGCCGCACACACCTCCCCCAACAATTTAGACGAAAAATTCCGGCCTTGGTCTGTAAGGAGCCTCTCCGGCGCCCCCTTGTCCATAACATACCCAAATAGAAAGGCGTCTGTGATAGACGCCGCTGACTGGTCAGGCAAAGGCCAGGCCATCGGCCAGCGGGAGAGGTACTCCACCCCTACCAGCAAATATTTATTTCCCCTAGCGGATGGCGGAAAGGGTCCCAAAATATCTAACGCCACCAACTCATTAACTCGAGACACCTGAATAGATTGTATCGGCGGCACATATGGATGTTTAGGTGGCTTACGGCGGGCACAATCGGGACACGCACGAACGTGCCCGACGACATCCATCGTCATGCCATGCCAATAGTAATCTCGCTGCAGCGTCAACAGGGTCTTCTGCACCCCCAGATGTAAAAGCGTGTCACAATGCAGAGTCCTAATTAATTCGTACCGCAATGATGCCGGTACAACAAGACGCCAGCGTTCCTGTATCCCTTCCCTCCACATCAGCAACCCATTGTTGTATCCTAACCCTTCTTCCATAATTGAGATTAATAATATTTGATGATTTTTATATATTATCTTTTTACTTGTTTTTTTAATGATTGAAACACACCAAGCGCAGCAAACTGCAAAACACCAGGTGTTGTTAAGTAATGAACTGGAGGAGGGCTAGGATGGCAGAATTTGCAACCTTGCTTCAAGGAAAGATAAGGCCTGATGAACGGGCACATGTCACCCGTGCAGGCGGCAGAGACAGTGGGAGTGTCAGCCAGACATAGTTAAGGCAAAAAGCCCAACTATCCTGCATGGTTTTAAAGTAACGTCAAAATCGGAATTTAACAACAGGGTAGGCTAAAGTTATTGATATTCACACCCACTCCAATTAAACCAGGCCACAAGTTACGCCTACTGAACCATCACCATTATTAAGTCAATATGAAATGTTATTTCCATACTTCAATACTTTCTATACAATTCGACCCGAAGCATATGACAATCAGAACCTTCCTAAGTCAAAATTGAATCGCACCCAGACAGGAGCGAATAGTCGATATAAGGTTGAAGAGGGAAGGAAATCAAGAGCACGGCGAACTGCAAACGTAAGCAAAAAGCCGGGAACAACACCAGCCCAGCAACAGCGAGTGGGGCTTCGACAGGCCATAAAGTAGAATAATAACTCCCGGGGTCAGGGGACACAAGAAGAAGCAGGCAGACAAAAACCAGAACTGACTCCAAGGTTCAACCGCCCTCACCTACTCAGGAGTGACGGAAATTAATGAGGCCTTGAATTAACGGCAGCTGGACGGCAACAACAACGGCGAGCAGAGATAGGGTGGGGCAAAGACTGCGGGCTATGGAATGCAACTTCGTGTCAGTAAAGCCCTGACAAACAAGTTAAGTTAAAGACATCACAATACATAATATCGCACATAACATCAATGTTAACGCTATTCACCGTAAACTATATTCCGCTTATATAACCATCCAGGCACCAAGGAATACGAATTCCTAGGATCAAGAAACTTACCCCTTAACCTAAGATATCGGAAATAAATTTATAGTAATAAGTATATGCATGAAAAGACAAAAGTAAAACTTATGGAAAAGCCAGGATAACGGGATGAATCACCACCAGGTCGAATATAAATACATAATAAAAAAAAAACAATGTTAAACCCAGGGTCGGAGAGAAAGGGAGATCCCGGCCGTCTTTGTATCCCCGCAGCGCGGGATAGGAGTGTGTGTACGCTCGGAGAAACACATACACTTGGGTCGGGAACCACGATGGGAAACGACAGACCTTAGGTTACATACAGAATCATAACTGTGAAATAGTAAGGGACAAATGTTAACTTAAAACTTTTTAACCATTTCTTTGTGCGCCGGGTCGGAGAGAGTGTTGCCCCTCCCTCCAGGTTGTGCAACACGAACAAAGACGCCTATGAGACGATTTGTAACGTCTGTGTTTTGGGTCATGAAGAAGGCCAGACAAGAGATAATATTGCACCCAGACAGAGAGACGACTTCGAGGCAATTTGTAACATCTGATTGTTTGCTCGTGGGTTTTATGGAGGGAGTGTGACAACGAATATACCGTCAGTGATGCACACAAGGACATACGGACAGACACATGGACACACCTGCCTACGGACAGATCCTGACACAGCAAAAATCGAAAAGAAGCCCCGCCTTGTGGGCGGGATCCAGGGGGATTTTTCGGCATAAAGTAAAGGATCCTGAGCATTGGAACCAGTGCGACGGGAGGGTCCACTCAGAAGCTCGACCGGGAGGGTCGACTCAGGAACGAGTGCGACGGGAGGGTCCACTCAGAAGCTCGACCGGGAGGGTCGACTCAGGAACGAGTGTGACGAGAGGGTCCACTCAGGAGCGCGACCGGGGGAGTCGGCTCAGGAGGAGTGCGACCAGTGGGTCCACTCAGGAGTGCGACCAGAGAGTCGACTCAGGAGCGAGGGCGACCAGCGGGTCGACCCAGGAGCGAGCTCGACCGGGAGGGTCGACTCAGGAGCGAGCTGCGACCAGCGGGTCGGCTCGACTCATCTTCAGCTCGTCAACCTCTGCCGAATCGGGGGTCTCTGCTGCCGCCGGAGTGGTGATCGTTGCGGTTTGGCGACGATCCAGCGCTGCACGCTACGAGCGAGTTGTGGGCGCCACCTACCGACCGGGTTCCGAACTGCGACAGCGTATCAACAGCCATCCGAACCAATTCGCCACGGGATCGACTGATACGTATGACGCGCACCGCCCCCTCACCACACGACCACCAGGCGTCTGTTTGACCTAAAGAATCGACTCCGAACACTGACTATTCAAGACAACTCTTACCACTCAAAAACACTCGAACCCATAAGCCATCCGTGGCTGGAAAGCATCACAACGAGACCGAGTGATGGCCCTCCGTCGTTTATAAGAGTATTCTTAATTTTTATCTTTAATATTTAGTGGGCTGTACTCTTAATCGCATAAATTCCCAACAGATCCATCAATACGAACTGATTCTTGGCACCTCCTTCCGCCGAGCCACGCTCACGTGGGGAGTGGTGGCCCACCGGATCCTTATCAGGTGATCCGGTCCCCAATTAGTAAACTTGGTATAAGATAACGAGCTTCGGAAAAGGAGCACCGTCGCAGGCCCTTACTCCGGGCCGTTCTGTTGTCAGATAACCTGCCGATGTATCTGTTGAGATTGGTGCCTTTAAGAATAATAACTGTTTTTGATTGTGTTTTTATCGCCGTATAATCTTTCAAGTATCTTTCAGTCATAATCGCCGCACGTACTCGCATCCTCTACAGAATATTCAACTGTCCCGTGACCCAAGGTGTTAACAACGTGATAAGGGTTGCGTATGGTCAATAAGGAATGTGGTACTGCATGAACAATATTGAGTATAATCATTCATTAGCGTTAAGGTTTTCTTACCATAGTATTTGCATATTTTAACGACTCTCTCTCTCACTAACAACCATCGCGTTATGCGGGATCCATGTGCCGTTGTCAAAGTGAAATCAGACAATCGTTGATGATACTGTATTGATGCCGTATTGACGTTCCGGGATTGAGAGTTCGCATACTATATCATAGTTAAGGTTGAATTAGTAATAAATTGATCAATACAGAAGTGGTTGTGTGATTCTTTCCTGAAATCTATGCATAAGATCTGCTTCTGCGTTGAGATTTGAACTTGGTGACCTTAATAAACACACTAATACATACTCAGTAAATGTTAAAGCGATAACGGGGTGAACCGGGAACCTAAAAATATAACCACGAATAAAACTCTGGGAATGTTAAAGCGAGAATGAGACGAACCTAGACAACGATGCCGAGTTCATCTAAGTTAATCTTGCATACTTACACCACACCTGCATAACTGCATACGATTAATTGCCTTATTCCGATCGATAACCCACCCTCGTCACCGAGGCGGGGTCTGGTTATCATAACGACTTGTATTATCATAATTACACCCACTCGCATAATTAATCCGATTACCTCTCGAATTGGCATAATTAAAATGTGCGTAATTACATAAATTAACATATTTCCGGATAATTACACATTTGGCCAAATTTCATTTAATTATTATTATTTTCACTGAATATTCATAACACGCAGGTACAACATAATAATTTCACCCACCAACATATACAACATAACAAATTTTCTTAACCCAACATATACAACATAATGGGGGCTCGTCTTCCGGGATCTCTCGCAGACAGGTTATGCATGAATTCAGGAACGAATCACTGATGTGTTAATCAAAGTGTTGTGAACTAACGTTGCCTTGTGATTGTAAACGGGGGTATACAAACAAAACGCGCTCTGAAGGGAGGTACCAGAGTAGCAGAGTATAACAAAGACAGCTGGGCTGAGATTATTTGCTCGAGTTGAACTGACGCATCCTGTGATACAATTGTTTATATGCACTCTGAAAAGAAATATTAAGGTAACTCTTGCCATACTAAGATGCTAGGATTAAGAATAATATTTGAATGGGTTACGGGATACGGGGAGGTCGTATTTAAACGTACCGACCAATCTGTTACAAAGCAGTACAGTCAGAGAGACATATGGGAAGGGAGCTGTATCGATAACACGAACACACCTCGGGGGAAACTAATTGACTGGATAAAAAGTAACGAAGACAAACACGATGCAAAAACTGCAGAGAAGGCAGGACAGGACTCATACCTTCTCACACAGGCATACAGACAGGGATTGTGGAATGAGGGAAAATTTGGAAAGGAAACGGGAGAGAAATCGTCTCTAATAAACGACGAGAAATGTCCTCACACCCTCGAGAGGGAGGAGAAATCAAAGCTCGCGACACCAGCGAAACTCACAGACGTTGAGCCACAGAATAAATATGGAAGTAACATCAAATCACTCTCTTGGGTACGTGGACAGAGTCCAGGGATTGATCGCACAAAAGTTAAAGTAAAATCGCCAGGACATGGTACACTAAGGGCAGAGGCAAAAACTGAAGGGAAATGGCAACACGAGCGACACGGCCCTGGGCGCGCACACAGAAAATGCACACCACTTAAACACAAGAGACACAGCACAGACCAAAGTGACAGATTGCCTGATGATAACTTGTTTGATGATGACGCTGTCAGCAATCAACTTTCGGAATACCTGTTCACCAGTAAAACCCTTAAGTTGATGGACAAGGCTCTAGTCAGAATTCCCGATTTTGACCCCCACAATAAGACTATGGATATCCACACACATATCGCGACAGTGGAAGAGGAGGCAATGATTAGAGGGCTGAGGAGACGGGATGAAAAAGCGAGTTTGTTGAAACGGACCTTACATAAAGAATCTATTCCATGGGTAAAGTCACTACCACACAAGGTTAGAAATGATTTTAAACAATTGAGCCTGGCAGTGATTCGGAAGTTTGGAGAATATTCGACACTCACTGAGGGGTTTTATGCTGTAAAATCGATGACCCAGGGCATGGACCAAGATCCACGTGACTACCTCGTCCAATTTAAAAGAGCGTATTACGCAGGCGATGTGAATCAATACCACGAAGGGGATAAAATGTTCAAAATTATGTTTTTTGAATCCTTAAGCCCAGAGATTACAGAAAGGGTGAGAATGGTTTTGAATCCAGAAACCGCATCCTTACGCCGCATAGAGAGCAAGGCGTACATGGCATGGTTATACAGAGCTAAGAATCATAATTCGGATCCAGAACACAGGGAGAGGGATGAGGAACCCAGCCTCTCAGAGAGGAATAAAAATCACCGAGCAGTCCCACCATGCAGAGAGCAGCAGAAACGCACGCACACATGGCAAAATAACCCAGAGAGAGGTTGGCACGAGAATGAGAGCGGCACAAAGCCGAACATTCAGGAGAATCGCAGGAGGGGGAGGTTCAGAATAGAACCATACCAACACCCCATGCCCCGACATGCGCAAGGTCAAGATTACCCACAGGGATGGCGAAGTAACAATCCAGGACAAATTTGGCACCCAAATGGGAAAAACACTGGGCCAAGGGTGCAGGAGAATCGTAGGAGGGAGAGGTTCAGAGCAGAACCATATCAACACCCCATCCCACGACACACGCAAGGTTCAAATTACGCACAGAGATGGGAAGATAACCACCTAGCGGGAAGGTGTTACACATACCGCGGAGGTATGGATGCGAACATTCACGAGAATCGCAGGATGGGAGGTCAAACACAATCGATCCAATTCCGACCAATTCCTCCACCGGCTATACCAGGAGGGAATAGAGGAATAACACAGAATACGGTCCAAATACGTGATGAACCATCCACAGTGATTGAGAGCGGGCAACCCATACGCGCCACACCCGCCGAGGTGTTAAACCCGGCGCTCAATGTGAAATACAGGCAGGCTGCAAGTGACAGGGCGGGCAAAAACGTGGACAGTGCTCCCGTAAATGACGCGCGGATCGAATACAAGGACAGGGTTGCATTGAAGCGTGATCGGACAGTACAAAAACAGACAGCAGGGACACGCCCTGAGGAGCGCAGGCATGAGCCTTTGAATGGAAAATATCCAAGGGAAACCAAAAATTATGTGGATCGGAGTGCTAAAATGGAGACGAATGTCCATGACGTATCGGGAATGGTGTTGAAATCCAACACACTAGTAAAAACAAAGAGGGCAACATTACGAGGGACAGAATTAAATCGACACACTGACTCGGCAAATGTGCATGTAATCGCAGAGAGAGCGAATGCCTCGAACCAAGTGTCAAAGTGGGTCGTGTGCGCGAATTCTGGTTATGTGCAGCACAATTTTTCACCACACACTCCCACGACACAGAGAGTCAGAGAGGAAACTACAAAAACGAACCCGGAAACCGTGATCGAATTATCGAAGTGATAAGTGGTGAACGAGGCAACATGAGGAAGGTAACGCATAAATGCGTTCGAAACCGCTACCTAGCGTTTCCCAGGATTTAACAAAAACAAAAATGAATATTCGTCGGAGTCATGGTGTATCAGAACCGATGTAACGCAATATCGATGTTTAACGCTTGTTTAATTTTCTTTGCTCAATTCAAATATAACCATGTTAAGTTGTGACACGTACGCACGCGTTGTAAGGAATAGCAGCAAAACTTGAGGACAATCGATGGTTCATGATGGAAGAAGGGTATACATATTTTTAAAAATAACCCGTGGCCATTTGACCACTGGTCATTTTTAAAAGGGCGGTATGTTGTATCCTAACCCTTCTTCCATAATTGAGATTAATAATATTTGATGATTTTTATATATTATCTTTTTACTTGTTTTTTTAATGATTGAAACACACCAAGCGCAGCAAACTGCAAAACACCAGGTGTTGTTAAGTAATGAACTGGAGGAGGGCTAGGATGGCAGAATTTGCAACCTTGCTTCAAGGAAAGATAAGGCCTGATGAACGGGCACATGTCACCCGTGCAGGCGGCAGAGACAGTGGGAGTGTCAGCCAGACATAGTTAAGGCAAAAAGCCCAACTATCCTGCATGGTTTTAAAGTAACGTCAAAATCGGAATTTAACAACAGGGTAGGCTAAAGTTATTGATATTCACACCCACTCCAATTAAACCAGGCCACAAGTTACGCCTACTGAACCATCACCATTATTAAGTCAATATGAAATGTTATTTCCATACTTCAATACTTTCTATACAATTCGACCCGAAGCATATGACAATCAGAACCTTCCTAAGTCAAAATTGAATCGCACCCAGACAGGAGCGAATAGTCGATATAAGGTTGAAGAGGGAAGGAAATCAAGAGCACGGCGAACTGCAAACGTAAGCAAAAAGCCGGGAACAACACCAGCCCAGCAACAGCGAGTGGGGCTTCGACAGGCCATAAAGTAGAATAATAACTCCCGGGGTCAGGGGACACAAGAAGAAGCAGGCAGACAAAAACCAGAACTGACTCCAAGGTTCAACCGCCCTCACCTACTCAGGAGTGACGGAAATTAATGAGGCCTTGAATTAACGGCAGCTGGACGGCAACAACAACGGCGAGCAGAGATAGGGTGGGGCAAAGACTGCGGGCTATGGAATGCAACTTCGTGTCAGTAAAGCCCTGACAAACAAGTTAAGTTAAAGACATCACAATACATAATATCGCACATAACATCAATGTTAACGCTATTCACCGTAAACTATATTCCGCTTATATAACCATCCAGGCACCAAGGAATACGAATTCCTAGGATCAAGAAACTTACCCCTTAACCTAAGATATCGGAAATAAATTTATAGTAATAAGTATATGCATGAAAAGACAAAAGTAAAACTTATGGAAAAGCCAGGATAACGGGATGAATCACCACCAGGTCGAATATAAATACATAATAAAAAAAAAAACAATGTTAAACCCAGGGTCGGAGAGAAAGGGAGATCCCGGCCGTCTTTGTATCCCCGCAGCGCGGGATAGGAGTGTGTGTACGCTCGGGGAAACACCTACACTTGGGTCGGGAACCACGATGGGAAACGACAGACCTTAGGTTACATACAGAATCATAACTGTGAAATAGTAAGGGACAAATGTTAACTTAAAACTTTTTAACCATTTCTTTGTGCGCCGGGTCGGAGAGAGTGTTGCCCCTCCCTCCAGGTTGTGCAACACGAACAAAGACGCCTATGAGACGATTTGTAACGTCTGTGTTTTGGGTCATGAAGAAGGCCAGACAAGAGATAATATTGCACCCAGACAGAGAGACGACTTCGAGGCAATTTGTAACATCTGATTGTTTGCTCGTGGGTTTTATGGAGGGAGTGTGACAACGAATATACCGTCAGTGATGCACACAAGGACATACGGACAGACACATGGACACACCTGCCTACGGACAGATCCTGACACAGCAAAAATCGAAAAGAAGCCCCGCCTTGTGGGCGGGATCCAGGGGGATTTTTCGGCATAAAGTAAAGGATCCTGAGCATTGGAACCAGTGCGACGGGAGGGTCCACTCAGAAGCTCGACCGGGAGGGTCGACTCAGGAACGAGTGCGACGGGAGGGTCCACTCAGAAGCTCGACCGGGAGGGTCGACTCAGGAACGAGTGTGACGAGAGGGTCCACTCAGGAGCGCGACCGGGGGAGTCGGCTCAGGAGGAGTGCGACCAGTGGGTCCACTCAGGAGTGCGACCAGAGAGTCGACTCAGGAGCGAGGGCGACCAGCGGGTCGACCCAGGAGCGAGCTCGACCGGGAGGGTCGACTCAGGAGCGAGCTGCGACCAGCGGGTCGGCTCGACTCATCTTCAGCTCGTCAACCTCTGCCGAATCGGGGGTCTCTGCTGCCGCCGGAGTGGTGATCGTTGCGGTTTGGCGACGATCCAGCGCTGCACGCTACGAGCGAGTTGTGGGCGCCACCTACCGACCGGGTTCCGAACTGCGACAGCGTATCAACAGCCATCCGAACCAATTCGCCACGGGATCGACTGATACGTATGACGCGCACCGCCCCCTCACCACACGACCACCAGGCGTCTGTTTGACCTAAAGAATCGACTCCGAACACTGACTATTCAAGACAACTCTTACCACTCAAAAACACTCGAACCCATAAGCCATCCGTGGCTGGAAAGCATCACAACGAGACCGAGTGATGGCCCTCCGTCGTTTATAAGAGTATTCTTAATTTTTATCTTTAATATTTAGTGGGCTGTACTCTTAATCGCATAAATTCCCAACAGATCCATCAATACGAACTGATTCTTGGCACCTCCTTCCGCCGAGCCACGCTCACGTGGGGAGTGGTGGCCCACCGGATCCTTATCAGGTGATCCGGTCCCCAATTAGTAAACTTGGTATAAGATAACGAGCTTCGGAAAAGGAGCACCGTCGCAGGCCCTTACTCCGGGCCGTTCTGTTGTCAGATAACCTGCCGATGTATCTGTTGAGATTGGTGCCTTTAAGAATAATAACTGTTTTTGATTGTGTTTTTATCGCCGTATAATCTTTCAAGTATCTTTCAGTCATAATCGCCGCACGTACTCGCATCCTCTACAGAATATTCAACTGTCCCGTGACCCAAGGTGTTAACAACGTGATAAGGGTTGCGTATGGTCAATAAGGAGTGTGGTACTGCATGAACAATATTGAGTATAATCATTCATTAGCGTTAAGGTTTTCTTAGCATAGTATTTGCATATTTTAACGACTCTCTCTCTCACTAACAACCATCGCGTTATGCGGGATCCATGTGCCGTTGTCAAAGTGAAATCAGACAATCGTTGATGATACTGTATTGATGCCGTATTGACGTTCCGGGATTGAGAGTTCGCATACTATATCATAGTTAAGGTTGAATTAGTAATAAATTGATCAATACAGAAGTGGTTGTGTGATTCTTTCCTGAAATCTATGCATAAGATCTGCTTCTGCGTTGAGATTTGAACTTGGTGACCTTAATAAACACACTAATACATACTCAGTAAATGTTAAAGCGATAACGGGGTGAACCGGGAACCTAAAAATATAACCACGAATAAAACTCTGGGAATGTTAAAGCGAGAATGAGACGAACCTAGACAACGATGCCGAGTTAATCTAAGTTAATCTTGCATACTTACACCACACCTGCATAACTGCATACGATTAATTGCCTTATTCCGATCGATAACCCACCCTCGTCACCGAGGCGGGGTCTGGTTATCATAACGACTTGTATTATCATAATTACACCCACTCGCATAATTAATCCGATTACCTCTCGAATTGGCATAATTAAAATGTGCGTAATTACATAAATTAACATATTTCCGGATAATTACACATTTGGCCAAATTTCATTTAATTATTATTATTTTCACTGAATATTCATAACACGCAGGTACAACATAATAATTTCACCCACCAACATATACAACATAACAAATTTTCTTAACCCAACATATACAACACCATCACGGAGAGCGGTTTCCGGCACACCCCCCGCACAGAGTCCCCCACTCCCCTTCACAGGCCGCTTACGTAACGTCACTAAAGATTCATCCAACATTTGTTCCCGAATCCACACAGACCTCGGGAGATGTAAAATGCCATCAGCCGGTCCCCCATCAGCCGGCCCCGGCTCAAGCGGAGCTTCAGGCACTTCGACTGCCAGCGCGACAGGCTGAGGGGGGTGCTGAATCGGGCCACACCTATGCGTCCCCGACGCGCACGCGCAAGGGGATCGCTGCGGTATCCTGGAAAGTGCGTCCGCATTAGCGTGACGCACTCCCTTCCGATGGTGAATTTGGAAGGAAAATTCTTGCAGCGTGTCCAACCACCGCGCCAGCTGGCCGGATGGTTGGTCCATCTTAAGAGCATACTGCAAGGCCGCATGATCCGTGTGAACAATAAACGAACGACCGTACAGATACGGTCGAAATTGGCGGAGAAAAAAAACAATAGCCAAAAGTTCCCTGCGAGTGACGCAGTAGCGGGTTTCAGCGGGAGACAAAACCCGGTTACCATACGCCACCACGCGTTCCACACCACCTTTGGACTGAGACAACACCGCCCCAATGCCCGTGTCACTCGCGTCCGTATCCAGAATGAAGGGATGTTCAAAATCCGGATAATCCAACGTCGGCGCCGTAGCCAATAGATCGCGTAGGCCTCGAAACGCCGCCTCCTCTGGCGGTCCCCAAGCAAATTTGTGTCCTTTTCCCGTAAGGAGATGCAAAGGCCTCGCGATCGTAGCAAAATTTGGAACAAACCTCCGATAATATGAGGCGAACCCCAAAAACCGACGCACATCCCCCACCGTGGCAGGGGTTGGCCAGTCACGGACGCACACAGTTTTGTCCGGATCTGTGGCCACCCCGTCCGCACTAACGATGTGCCCCAAATAACGCACGGAGTGTTGCAGTAGGTGACATTTCTTAGGCTTAAATTTCAAATTAGCAGAACGCATCCTGGTGAACACAGCCTCCAACCGCGATAAATGCTCGTCAAATGTGCGGCTGAAGACGATAATATCGTCTAAATATACCAGACATGTCTCCCACTGCAACCCCGTTAATACCAACTCCATCAACCTCTGAAAAGTGGCAGGGGCCGCATTCAACCCCATCGGAAGACAGTTAAATTGGAATAACCCCTGCGGCGTACGGAAAGCAGTCTTCTCCCGCGAGGACTCGTCAAGGGGGAGCTGCCAGAAGCCCGAAGAGAGATCTAGCGTTGAAAAGAACTTTGCCCCCGACAAGGCATCGAGAGAGTCGTCCATACGCGGCAGGGGGTACGCATCTGCCACCGACACTTTATTTAATTTACGAAAATCTACACAAAATCGCAATTTGCCGTCTTTCTTCTTAACCAAAACAACAGGCGCGCCCCATGGGCTGTTAGACGGAGATATTATGTCCGCAGCCAACATGTCATCCACTGCCCCTCGAACATGCTCTCGCTCAGCCGGACTCATCCGATGCGAGTTTAACCGAATAGGGGCAGCGTCCCCTGTGTCAATATGATGGTAAAGCAACGAGGTGCATCCCAAGTCCAAATCGTCGGAGCTAAACACATCAGAATAACTCAATAGTAATTTACGAATCGCACAACGTTGTTCCCCGGAAAGGGCTGAATTCTCCCCACACAATTCAGCGATCCAGCGATCATCTGCAGCTCCGGGGCCCGAAACACCTCCAACAACACCTCAGCTGGACAGATCATCATGAGCCGTAAACGCAGTAGTGGCATGTGCCACAACGGTACCCGCCGGCACACACACGCTTTCGGTACTCGCGTTAAGCACCTGCAAAAACGGCTGCTGGTCTGGCCGGACAATAGTTTGTGCCCCAACTAGCGCCGATCCACCCGTGATGGTGGCGGACGGCGACAACAAAACACCAATAGCTCCTTGACGACCAGGTACAGGCTTCCGATAACGCAAGGGAATGAGCATCTGTGAGCCAGGTGGAATATCAACAGATACTTCGGACAACGCCTGCACTTGGGCGACAGGAGCAGGTCGCCCCCAGGGCGACGGCAAAAATGCAATTTTACGGCCTTCCGGTAATTCAATGCAGTTCTCATTAATTCTAATTAGAATGGGCATTTTGGCCAGAAAATCGGTCCCCAACAAACAAGGAACCGCAAGAGACCTCGAAATTAACACAATTCCCGAGGCCGACACTCCCCCGATAGCTATGTTAGCGTCCACCTGGCCCAAAATGCCCATGCTACCCCCGTTCGCAGCGACGCAGGAAGCGTAAGCCGGACTCACGGCCTCTGGTGGGATGTTCAAGAGATGGAATATTACATCCGAAATAATGGTCGCGGACGCTCCGGAATCTACCAAAATCCGTACGTCCACCCCTTGTATCGACCCAGGTACCGTGGACGAACCGGTAGCGGCCGCGACGACCCGCCGAGCCAACTTTCGCCACTGCGTTACCGAGCGACAAGGCGCAGTCAATGGCCTCCCGTTATTAACAACACCCGGATCGCATGACAACGGTGATGAGTGAGGTGTCAAGCCTTGCCGGGTGTCTGGTGCGCACCGACTTGCCTGTGCTGGAGAATCCTTCCTTGGAGCGGCCGCTGTCGAGGCCTCCTGCTGGGGCGGACCCGGGACGTGGGCCCAGCAGTCCCTGGCGTAATGGCCCTTACGCCCGCAGCGGAAACAGTCGATGTCGTTGCGCCGCACGGCGGGCACCCCGTCCCGACGCGGCCGTGTCGGCGGCGCAGCCCGCGGCCCCGGCCCACCGCGGCCCGGCCACGGAGCAGCGGCGGCCGACAGCTCCTGCGGGCTCCTGTCGTCCGGCACATAAACTGCCTTCTTGGGGTCCCAACCCAAGGCTCCCCCTTCGACGATGGGCCCCCCCGTCCACGCCGTAACTTGCTTCCACCGGCGCAGGTTGAACTGGGCATCCAGACATTTCGCCGCAGCCCGGGATGTGAGCTTCTCGTGACCACACACCGGCATAGGAATGCCGAGATCCCGGGACAGCTCCAGCATCTTCCCCAGGATGAGAGGTTCCAGCAGGTCAGGCTCCGTCTCCGGGTATGCAGCCATAGCCAGCTCCAGTACCGCGCCCCTATATGCCACCGGAGACTCCTCGGGTGCTCGTTGTCGTTGCACAAACCGGCGATGAGCATCATCCGGCGGCTCGTAAGCGTCTGCCATTTCGTCGAACACACCTCGCAATGTTTTCTTCTTCGCGGCCTTTATAGAGCGAAAGAATCTAACGGACTCGTCATCGAGAAGAGTCGGTAGAACTTCTAATGCCTCGGCGTCAGTCCACCTTGCCGAGCGCACCGCTGCCAAAAATCTGCAGGCGAACGCACTCCAATCGCCCCCGATGGAGAATTCTTTGACAGTCGTTAGATGACGACTGCGACTTCTTGGCGCGCTCCCTCCAGCCGCTGACTCATCCGGTGGCATGTTCAACATGGCGTCGCAACGTGGTGTAGACAAGATGGCGGCTTTCCGCCGCGGAGGGCGCAAAATGGCGGCTTCCCGCCTTTCCTCGCTTGCCACGCCCAAGATGGCGTCTTCGTGCCGCGTGGCCGATGGCATTGACAGCGAAGACAAAACGGGCTCCTGCGGACCACCAACATCTCCTTCCGACGCCGCCCTCGGCGTGACGAGCTCACACAACTGTGCAAGTACGTTCTTGAGAGTTTCAAGTTGCTCCGCCATCTGACTCCATCTTAAATCCGCGTCCTTCGGTGCAGACGGGTCCGCCGACGCGGCGACATCTTGGACCCCCGGACCCGCACTCGTCCCAGCACGGATCTCCTCCTCCATCGGAGTCAGGTCCACCGCAGGAGGAAGGTCATCGTCGTCGGAAGATGAAGCCGATGCCGGAGACGGGATATTCTTTTTTCTCAGTTGTTTTGCCATGCCGTTACACTTTTGACACCAGTGTAATAAAGGACTCGGACGCTTCTCTCTGTCTCTGTTTCCTTTATTTGGGTTCGATCTATTTTCCCTCACGGCACTCCCCTATATACTCTTCGCTCTGCAGCCCCAGGCTGCTGTCGCTCACGTAGCCCACTTCCCTCCTAGCAGACCCGCTGCTGTCTCCTCGTGCAGACCCCCGCTGCCCTACTCCTCCTTTGCAGACCCGCTGCTCTCTGCAGCCTCCTCGCTGCTCCTGCTGCCCCGGGGTCGGTCACCGTTGGCCGACGGTGCCGAACCTCGTGGTCCGTGTGTGTGGCGATCTCGCCACTCTCTCTCTCACTCTCCGCCCTGCGTGGCCTCACACTTTCCCAGTCTCCGATCACTCCCCTACTGCTTCCGGTTTCTCCCCTTATAGACCTGAACCCTCTCCCCCTCGTGACGTAACTCCTCCCATGACGTCACTTCCGCGAGGTCGTTTACGCCCGCATTACAGATGGTTGGAGGTCAAACAATGATACGATAACAAAAGGGGTTCCACAGGGTCCCATCCTTGGCCCCCTCTTGTTCTCTCTTATGTCAATGACTTGGGCACTGACCTGGACCATTTCAGGGTAAATCTGTTTGCAGATGACACGATACTGATTACTGCTGGCCGCTCTCCGGATGACGTGATTAATAAGCTCCAGGGTAATTTCAACAAACTACAACATCAGCTAGTTGCTCTTAAAGTAGTCCGGAATACCTCCAAAACCAAGGTGCTATGCTTCTCACCAGGACTAAAGCAGGAAGTGATTTTTCCCCAATTATATTCCTTAAATAAGCATCAAATAGAGCAAGTCAAGATCTATAAGTATCTTGGGGTCTTCTTTGATTCAAAACTGAATTTTCAAGATCACATTGATTATATTGATAAAAAGACAACATTTCAATTAGTTTTTTTGTATCGACACAAGCACTGCTTCCCCCCTATGTTCCGCTTGGAATTGATAAAAGCTACCGTACTGCCTCTACTTGATTACTGTGACATCATATATAAATCAGACCCCAATACTATACTGAAAAAGCTTGACTCAATTTATCACTCGGCCTTAAGATTTGCCATGAACTTCCCATATAGGACCCATCACTGCGATCTCTACATTGGGTCAAACTTAACTTATCTTAATGATTGACGGCTTGTGCTTCAGATCTTATTTATTCACGATGTACTTACACAAAAATCAGCAGACTACCTGGTGGATCTCCTCACTGTTTCGAAAAACAAATGTGACCTAAGGTCTTTACTCATTTACCAGCTTCACATTCGTTATTGCCGTACAAATACTGGAGGAAGGGCCTTTTCTATTGATGCCCACAGGGTCTGGATTGCTATCGCCAATAAATTACCTGTGGGATCTTCACTCAAAACTGCTCTAGAGGAGTTGTACACCCCTAGCTGCCACTGCTATTCAGAATGGCCTGAAATCAAATGTATCATTCCGGATGACCGCTGCAAAGTATGATCTTGAGTTTTGATTATAGTGTGCTGATCTTTAAAAGTATATTAACAAATTTATATTCTGCTACTGATACTCCTGTTATGGAGTGACTCATGCAGCCAGCTATGGCTGCAAAGTTTGGTCGTACATGTGATGTATATCGTTTATTGTTAAATTTGAATCACAGTTCCTATGATCACTGTTACATTGTTTTTATAGCTTTATTTTGGAGATTTGAAAACGTTTTGGTTTAGCCATGTTTGTTTGTTGTGGTAGAGAGTTAGCCTGATAACTTTAATCTGCAAAGTCTTATAGTTGTTATTGTTTGACTTGCATCCTACTGGGATATTTGCACACAGCGTTGAAATACGGTGTTTTTTCTGGAAAACCTTGCGGTTTTTCCTGGATTTTTCTATTGCATGTAGTCACTTTAAGATGTTTCTTGTTCATGTTTTTGTTTTGTTGCGGTTGCACCCGAGTCAAGAGCCGCATGGCTCACAGGGTTATACCTAATATATGAAACTGAAACTAATAACAGCACTTGCCCCTACGCTCTGTTACAGGCTATACGGGGGATATTTGTCTTTGTTTGAGTGTGTGGATGAGTGACTGAGCGGGTGAGGGGGTGAGGGGAGTGAATGGGTGAGTAAGTGAGTGTGTAAGTGGGTGGTTGAGTGGGTGAGTGAGTGTGTGAGTGGGTGAGTATCTGACAAGACAAAAGCGGCCAGGCGTGTGTGGTGCTGGCCACCCACCCCCTCTGTGCATGCCACAGTGCTGGCAGCCTTCATTGGCTCTGCTACCCGCTTGACCCAACAGTCTGTTAAAGGCTACGTGGGGGTTCTTTGTCTTTATTTTGCTTGTTTGTTGTCGTCGTCGTCATCGCATGCAGGGTGCCACGTGCAACTCTCCCAGGCTCAAGTGAACGCCATCGCCGGCTCCTCCGCACTCGTCCAGGCCCGAGTCTTGACCCCCGACGGCTGCAAGGTCATTGGAGCGTCGTGGTCCAAGAACAGCGGGCAGAACCCTGTGGCCAAGTACAACGCCTCGACCCAACGCTGGACGGCGATCGATGGCTCGGATAAGTACCTGGGCCGCGTGGAGCTGAGCCCCGCCGTCGTCATAGAGGCGAGTGGGAACAGCACTGTGTCACTCTATCTGCAGGAGCTGAGGATGGAGGACGACGGTTTTTACCTGGTCCAGGTGTCCTGGAGCCGTTACGACGAGAACTGGCTGGACAGTTCGAATGTCTACCTGAGAGTCAGAAACCGTGAGGTCCACACCCACCGCCCACCCACCACACACAACAACATTAACCGCCATTCACCACTAAGTGGCGATGACATTACCATGGTGCTTGTGCCAGGCTATGGGCACGTTAAGGCCACGTGACGTGTCGAACGCCCACTGGCAGGAGGTCACGGCACAGACCCAGGTGCCATGGGTTGACTGACTGAGATGACTGGCCGATGCACCACCTGTATCCCCCTACTGTGCCAATTTGCTTATAGCCGCCCGGCACTCTGCTCGTTATTGTGAGCATCGTTCCTCTGCCCTCCGTTGTTGCTGGTGGGCGACTGCCTCCAACTGCCCAGTAGCAGCGTCCTTAACGAGCCTCCTCTTCCACAGAAACTGATCTTGACACTGCTGGTACGAGTCATCGGCAAGTCCACTCAGCTCCACATCCTCTTGTACCACATCACACCATCTCTTCTTCTTTAGCCCATGCCGTGCCCGTTTAGACCCCTCTATCCGGCCGAAAAAAAGCTGTTTAGGAATGAATGCGATGGTTGGGTATGCGGGCTACATAACCCAGCCAACACAGCCTTGCCTGCTGGAGGAGCTCACAATGGGATTTTGTCCAGATCTTTCAAGGATTTGTGAGCTCCTCACATAATAATTCCTAGGATGGATCATAGGCAGGCCAGCCTAAATGTTTCTAACCAGTGACGATGTTTTATTAGGGTGGTCCACGTTTAGCAAGCATAGAGAAAGGAGGGCATGACTGTGGCTGTGAGGACTCGAAGCTTTGTGTGGAGCGGCAGATCAGGTAGCTTCCACCAGCGTTATGCAGCCAATGAAAATATAATGCCACTCGACTGATTTTGAGTGAGACCTCAAACCAGAGCTGGTCATAAGCACGCTGCCCAGGTATGGAAAACTCTCCACTCTCTCCACAACTGCCGCATCACCAATGGCGAGTTGAGGGGGTGGAGCGCTTGATAGCACAACATACCCAAGCAGGTGATTAGTTTTGGTGGGGCTCATGGTAAGGTCCCATTTCTTAGGTTTAGCAGCAGTGCCTCCAACTCCTCCTCCAAGTAAGCAGCAATCACCAGATGATCGGCATACGTAACATGGTTGACCAATAGGAAGCCATCCCTTGACCATACCTGGGCATCGATCACCCATCCCATTGTATCTGTACCAGATGAATATTCCTCCGGTACAGCCATAGAAGGCTTCATGAACTAGGTGGTCAAATAAGATGTTCAATAATGTGGGAGCCAGAGGACATCTCTGTCGCACCCCAAAGTGAACAGGGAATGGCTCCAATTCCCAGCCACGCAGCTTTACCCGGTCCTGCCCACCATCATGAAGGTCCTTAATGAATGTGAGCAGAGAGGCAGGGACTCCGAAAGCACAATGAACAATCCAGTGCCTAGGCATATTGATTGTATCATAGGCCTTGACCAGGTCAATAACGTAGAGATGTAGGTCCTGTTGGAATTCCCTACACATCTGCTGTAGCAGACAGAAAATATGGCGTCTGTGTAGGACTGCCCTGACCTGAAACCACATTGGGGTTCCACAAGCCTCTCCTCAGCGTGCTTGGCAAGGCAATGTTGAATAATGAAATTCTCGATTTAAAGCTTTCGTGACTGCAGGGATTCATCTTCTTGGTTCTTTCGGTAAAGTCACGTAGAAGGGAAATAATATTTTATTATGTTTTATTTTTATTATTTTATTATTTGCCCTTCTACGTGACTTTTCCGAAAGAACCAAGAAAATGAAATTCTCGCTTGCAACTTGCATTAGTTAGCTAAGACCAGCCAACTGTGCGTTTCAATGGGATCCTGGATGTACACCGGAGTGGAAGAGTGACAGGCGCATCTTACAGATGACAGGCCGATGGTCAGTGGCAGATCAGCTCCACGGTAGGTCCTAGTGTCAAGGACATGGGCCCACATCCGCTGTTCCATCACTATATAGTTCAGCAGATGTTCTTTCTTGGACCCAGCATGCCTTCATGAAGTTGTGTGGATGTGCCAATGTCGGAACAGCATGTTAGTAATTACAATCCCATGGGCTACACAGAAGTCTAGCAGCCTCCTACCATTGTTATTGAGCTGATCTGGCCCAAGCCTTCCAATCACTCTAGCCCAGGTGCCAGCATCATGACCCACTCGGGCGTTCAAGTAACTAAAACGATGACTCTATACCGAGGGGCCACTTTAGCTAACACCTCTGACAGTGGGTCATAGAAGGCATCTAACTCGTCAGCTTTGCCTGCATCCCTTCACTGATGTTCATTTTCGGTAGGGGCATAAGTAACGACGACCACAACTCCCCACTTCTCGTTGATGGGAAGGCGAGCCCACAGTAGCCTGGGGCTTACAGGTTCTGATAGTATATGCATTGTCTTTGAAACGGATTGGTCCACACCAGATACAGCTTTCTTTCGAGCCTCGAGCCTAGGCTTTCTTTCAATCCTAGAGCCTAGGCTCGAAAGAAAGCTGTCTCTGGTGTGGACCAATCAGTTCCAAAGACAATGCATATGCATATATGCAATGCATATACTACCAGAGTATGTTTTTTTTTGCATTCTGACCACAAGTATATGTGGTTAATGCAGCCATGATTCCTTGTTAAAAGTTTCAGTTTGGTGTTTTAACATCTTAACACCTTTTTTGTTGCCAGAAAAAAGGGGAAAACCTATTTTAATATTCATCTTCTTGGTTCTTTCGGTAAAGTCACGTAGAAGGGAAGTAATAAAATAATAAAAATAAAACATAATAAAATAATTCTCACGACGTTACGGCCACAACGCAAATAGCCGTCCTCAGGTGAAAACCAGGTCTGTCGAGGCGACAACGTCTGAATGAAACAGCACACGTGCTTGGAGCATGTATATAAGCTGGGTTGGAAGGGGGGAAGAAAGGGGGAGCCTTAACAAAAGAATATGCATATCAAGAGGAATTTAGCATATTCATGGGAAATGCAGGTATGTGATTAGTACTGCTTATGCCCGTGCATTATGCAGGATTAGCAGCATCAAAGGGAGGGGATATGGGAAATGCAGGTATGTGATATGGGAAATGCAGGTATGTGAATAGTACTATTTATGCCCGTGCATTATGCAGGATTAGCAGCATCAAAGAGAGGGGATAGGGGTAGCATTAATGAAGGAAAGGAGTGTTAATAGTATGTAGCTGCAGTAACTAAAACCACCACGTAAACAACTAAAGTATAAACTACATATTATCATCAGTATACTAAATATACTCTACAATAAGCTGAGTTACTAACAGTAAGTAATACATTACAATTCTACGTCGTAAAAAAAATATACAATATGCTTCCATCTAAAACTTTATTCTCTTACATCACACGAGTTTACACCCTACTATATACTGCCATAGACAAACCCTATGGCAGTATATAGTAGGGTGTAGACTCGTGGGATGTAAGAGAGTTTAGATGGAAGCATATTATATATATTTATATATATATCTTTTTTTACGACGTAGAATTGTAATGTATTACTTACTGTTAGTAACTCAGCTTATTGTAGAGTATATTTAGTATACTGATGATAATATGTAGTTTATACTAGATTTGAAGCTTTTGTGACTGCAAGGATTCATATTCTTAGGTTTTTTCGGTAAAGTCATGTAGGTAAAACATTAAAATTAATAAAAGTAAAATAAAATAAAAATCACGACGTTTCGGAGGCAACACAAGCTTCTGTCTTCAGGTGGAACCGTCACAGCCCAACAGCTGTATCAAGTAAATGAGAGATTACAGGAGATACCACTCCGTATATATAATGGTTGAGGGGGGGGGGGGAAGGGGCAGGAATGGCCCACTTTTTATTATTATGGTAAGGTGCGGTTTGAGACCATGAATAAACTGCAAAACAAAAGACTGAGCCTTTATTATGGAGAGGTTCGGTTTGTAACTACGCCTAGCCTACATAATAATCGTGTCGACGATAAACTCTCCTACGTACAAACTAACCCGTTTTCTATCAGATACTCTGCTCCCCTTCACAGGCAAGCCCTCTTCGGCAGTACTCAACTCAACCCAATTAGTCTCTAATTTTAAGGACATGGTACTATCTCCTGATGACATCCTCGTCAGCTTTGATGTAGTATCTCTGTTAACCAAAGTCCTAGTACCGGACACCCTAACAATAATTGAGGACTTAGTCTAACATGGATTGAATTCTGATGTACCTGCGCTGGTTAGGCATTGCCTCACCAACACCTATTTTACCTGGAATGGCACCTTCTACAAACAGAATGAGGGTACCCCTATGGGCTCCCCCTTGTCACCAGTTATAGCCAACATGTTCATGGAAAAGTTTGAATCAGACGCCATCCAGACATCCACCCTGCGTCCTTCCCTGTGGAAGAGGTATGTGGATGACACTTTCGTCATCTGGCCACATGGCCTCCCAGCATTGAAACACTTCTTGGACCACATCAATTCTAGACACCCATCCATCAGATTCACCATGGAAGTGGAGAAAGACGGTAAACTACCATTCTTGGATATTCTGTTTGAGAGGAGGCCTGACGGATCCTTGGGACATTCTGTCTACAGGAAAGCCACCCACACAGATTCCTACTTGAAACCGGATTCCCACCACCACCCATCTCAAAAGAATTCTCTCATCAAAACGCTTTACCACAGAGCCCATGGCATTTCTGACCAACACCACCTGGCCGGTGAATTAAGACATGTACATCGGGCCCTCAGGATGAACGGATACTCTGACCGCACTATCCGCCAAGCTGTTTCTCCCACCACACAGAAACAGCCACATGAAACTCCGACCAAAACTATCACGTTACCATACATAGCAGGCGTGACCAAAAATATCTCCAAAATTCTTAACAAACATAAGATCCAAGTCCGATTCAGTACAGTGCATAAAATCCGTGATCTGATTCCATCTGTGAAGGATGTCGTTCCTGACTTACAGTACCCTGGAGTCTACAAATTGAGTTGCATTTGTGGTGATTGCTACATTGGAGAAACGAAACGTCATGTTTCTGATCGTGTCCGCGAGCACAAGTCAGATCTGAAACACGGCAGAACTGATTCTTCGGCCGTTGCCGATCATTGCTACAACTCGGTGGGCTCTCATGAAATTGTCTTTTCCGAGACAAAGGTTCTCTGCAAACCTCCTGGCTACCATCAAAGGTTTGTACACGAAGCCATACAAATATACAAACACAGACATAATTTCAACCGTGATGATGGTTACAAACTGAGTAACCATTGGAAAGATGTGATTAACCATGCAAAAAAGATTTAACTACACTTATTTGGACCATCTTATTTGACAGAAAACTATTACAGGTTACTGATAGACAGCCAGTTTTGATTTACCATGTTTAGCTTTCTACCAGGTTAAGATTTCTTTTTTCACACTTTTGTTATGCAGGCCAGGCGTAGTCACAAACCGAACCTCTCCATAATAAAGGCTCAGTCTTTTGTTATGCAGTCTATTCATAGTCTCAAGCCGCACCTTTAATCATTGGAAAGATGTGATTAACCATGCAAAAAAGATTTAACTACACTTATTTGAACCATCTTATTTGACAGAAAACTATTGCAGGTTACTGATGGACAGCCAGTTGTTTCACCAGGTTTAGCTTTCTACCAGGTTTAGCTTTATTTTTTCACACTTTTATTATGTAGGCTAGGCGTAGTCACAAACCGAACCTCTCCATAATAAAGGCTCAGTTGTTTGTTGTGCAGTCTATTCATGGTCTCAAACCGCACCTTACCATAATAATAAAAAGTGGGCCATTCCTGCCCCCCCCCTCAACCATTATATATACAGAGTGGTATCTCCTGTAATCTCTCATTTACTTGATACAGCTGTCGGGCTGTGACGGTTCCACCTGAAGACGGAAGCTTGTGTTGCCTCCGAAACGTCGTGATTTTTTTTATTTTATTTTACTTTTATTAATTTTAATGTTTTACCTACGTGACTTTACCGAAAAAACCTAAGAATATGTAGTTTATACTTTAGTTGTTTACGTGGTGGTTTTAGTTACTGCAGCTACATACTATTAATACTCCTTCCCTTCATTAATGCTACCCCTATCCCCTCCCTTTGATGCTGCTAATCCTGCATAATGCACGGGCATAAATAGTACTCTTCACATACCTGCATTTCCCATATCACATACCTGCATTTCCCATATCCCCTCCCTTTGATGCTGCTAATCCTGCATAATGCACGGGCATACGCAGTACTAATCACATACCTGCATTTCCCATAAATATGCTAAATTCCTCTTGATATGCATATTATTTTGTTAAGGCTCCCCCTTTCTTCCCCCCTTCCAACCCAGCTTATATACATGCTCCAAGCACGTGTGCTGTTTCATTCAGTCGCTGTCGCCTCGACAGACCTGGTTTTCACCTGAGGACGGATACTTGTGTTGTGGCCGAAACGTCGTGAGAATTATTTTATTATGTTTTATTTTTATTATTTTATTACTTCCCTTCTACGTGACTTTACCGAAAGAACCAAGAAGATGAATCCCTGCAGTCACGAAAGCTTTAAATCTAAATCTATTGTCATATTGTGGTGCATTTGTGGCAATAACTCTGTGTATAATGAGTGCGACCTTATCTCACTGAGCCTCTAGACATTTTTTTTCAGAATGTTGCTGCTGCTGCTCCTGCCGCTGCTGCTACTGCTGTGTGTGCTTTGATATGAAGTAATGTCCAGGTATTTGGGATGTTTGGCCAATACCAGTTAGATGTTAACAATGCAAGCAAAACTGGAGAACTCACAGGGAAACACATGCAATAATAACGGGGAGAGCATGCAAACTCCACACTAAAAGACGCCCAAGTTGGTAATAAAAACCAGGCCCCCCCTTCTTAATGTGAGGCGCAGGCGTTAAGACTATGCCACCCTGCTGCCCTGTACCATGAATGGCTGCAGTATAGCTTCCCTGACGGTTACCGTCTACGTTATGTGCGTGTATGCATGAGCTCAATGTATAATAGTGTAGTGTATAGTGTAGTGTATAATAGTGTAGTGTATAGTAGTGTAGTTCATAGTAGTGTAGTGTATAGTAGTGTATAGGAGCTTAGTGTATAACAGTTTAGTCTATAGTGTCGTGTACAGTGTATAGCATAGTGTGTGTAGCATAATGTAGAGTGTTATATGTATGTTTAACTTATTTCGCACTGTACATAGCCAACCATGCTAATTGGAGGTGTGGGGGAAGGACAACAAACTAAACTAAACAAAACGCAGTTAATGTGTTTCAGTAAAATATGAGTTATTTCTAAAAAGAATAGCCGACCTTCCATGTCTTCCATCTAAGGTTCCGGGCATCAATTAACCCGCTCAGTCCGTAACTCTATGCCCGTATCAGGGGGTGCACGATTAATCTCGTAATACAATTGCTAAACAAATTAAACTCAATTTGATCGTAAAAATTGTGTTGCCAAGTGAGGAATTCCCCCTCCCTCCGCCAATTTAAAACAAAAACAACCAAACCAAACGCATCAAGGCAATTGCCCCAGCACTAAGCAGACAAAGCAAGCGCTCACAGGACCCGTCTCGGCTTCCAAGTCGAGTCAATTTATTCGGTGGCTTTTTTTTCGCATCAAAATCGGGCCACCAAAAGCAACTGGTCCCGGAGGCGCTCTACTGCCGGCCAAAGGGTGTGGATATCACGCCCCCTGTCCATCCCATCTTGGGTTCACAGACGCATTTAGAAACACGCGATTTAGACTGTTTAGATTATTGTGCTGCTATAAATGTCGAAATGATGATGGGCCACTTTGTTGAGCTATCATTTGTGATGGCGAGGTCGCTTCAGAAAAATAAGTGAATACCTCAGTGGGCTTTACCTGATGGGATTGGGGATGTTTGAGTGTTGTATTTGTATTGTGTTTGGGTGATTTATTTACCTTTCTTGTACTTTGCACGACTATCGTGTTTTTGTCACTGTGTTTGTTGTTGTAATGTTCTTACCCCGTACCCCGACTGGACATCCATGAGTTAAGAGCTCTGGGCATGATTCCGTCATGTTGAGAGACGACAGGAAAATTACGTGGGTCAGAAGGTGGAAATCGTTGCAAGTGGAAGGGAAAGAGATCAAGAGGCAGAAGGAGAGGTGGGGGGGCGGATGTGGTGCGATCGGATATTGTGGAACACCCCCACATGAGTGGGGCAATCGCGTGGAAAAAGAAGTGTTAGTAACGTACCGAATTAGTAAAAATAGACTACACATTTAAGGTGTCAAGTATATTTTTTCCTGGGCTAGCTTTCTCACTAAGAATAGATGCAAAATTATTTTTTACATGTAAATAAATCTGCACTCACTGGTGTTAGTTGCGAGATTTATGATGGAAGTTTGTATCAGTTCATCAAATGCTTCAGTCTGGTTAGGCCTTCAGTGACAACTTTCTACAATTGGCACTGCTGCTGCTCCGTGTCACTCCCGCCACTGTCACTCACTTGTTTCAGGCATACTTTCATTGGTACTTTGTCCAATTGGCAGGGCCGGATTAAGTTTATTGTAGACCAGTGGTTCTTAATCTGGGGTGCACGCACCCCCTGGGGGTGCAAGATTCCCTTTCTGAGAACCAAAGGGGTGCAGGCTGCAGTAGAGGTTAAAAAACACTGTTGAAGGCCCTAAGCAACTTATGTTTCGTTAGGCCTTCAGTAATAACTTTCCAACAGTGGGCACTGCTTCCCATGTTACTACCACTGCTGTTGTCTCTCATCTTGTGGCTCTCGACCATTCGTGGTCGACCGCCAGATGCATGTACAGTCTGCACTGTAAAGACGTATTGTACTCTAGCTGCACTCTGCTCACGCCACATTCTGCTCATCCTCGCAGCGGTGGCTTTTGGCTGGCCATCGAACAAAGATGGTGCTCGCTGCATAATCGCACGGCGCTTTCGGGTGCGCTGCTTCTGCGGGCGTCTGGAACGCTCTTGCTTCCAATATTAGGAAGCCACAGAGAACTACGCACTTTTAGATTATCATCTATATTGACAAACTATTTAGTCTGGCTTGTTGTTGTGTTATGTTTGTTGTTCTTCCCCCTGCTCCTCCGATTAGCATGGTGAGGCTACGTACGGTGCGATAGAAGTTCAGCAACATACATATATGCTGCTACTGCTGGAGAATCCACACATGCTGTCTTGTCTCCATCTTGACTCCCATGTGGCCCATCGCGAGTCCCAGGTCACACGTTGATCCACAGCGTCCAATGAGGCAGTGAGGTTCAGCCGGCCACCATTTTCTTTATCAGTGCCCTCATTAATTACACTCTCTTGCTGTTCTCCTGTGACACGGTAGTAGTAGTAGTTGTGTTCCTGAAGAAAAGTCGCGTTATAATAAATAATGATGTATAGTGTATGGGGGTTAAGCGCAGTCCATGATAACGCCACGAGATGTGTAAGTTAGGGGTTGCACATAGACTGAAGAATGTGGTGGGTAGCATCTAGAACAGGGGTCGGCAACCAAAATAACAAGAAGAGCCATTTCTTTCCAATTCGGTACAAAATTCAGTATTTCAAGAGCCGCAATGCATCTGAGTACATACTGTACATACGTACATATCGTTAAGAAGCAGCCCGTAAAGAGCCGCATGCGGCTCTGGAGCCGTAGGTTGCCGACCCCTGATCTAGAAGCATCATCCAACAGCATCCCAATGCCTTGTGTGACGATGATGATGATGCTACACCGAGGCAGGCGTACGACTAAGAGTTGGACGCCATGGGTAGCGAGAAGTTAACTACCTCGCCTGGCATACAGAAGGTTGTGGGTTCGATCCCGACCATGACGCCATGGTGGCTAGGAAATGTTAACTACCTCGCCTGGTATACAGGAGGGCGTGGGTTTGGTCCCGACCCTGACGCCTGTATATTTGGAGTCTGCATGTCTCTTCCCATGGTCGCATGGATTTTTCTCCAGGTTCTCTGGTGTTTTGCTCCAGTTTTAGAATCAACGTTACATGTTTATAGTATTTGGCTGCTATAAATTTCCTTCACGATGAGAAGCAATTTCGTTGAGCAGCCATAATTTGTGATATATCTCTTCTGCAAAAAGAGCTGCATAGCTCAGTGGGGCCTTACCAAGGACAAATAAAAAAGTAAAACAAATCAATTAGATTTAGATGAGCTATAAAGTTAAAATGTAATGATAGACTTATGGAAGGTGAGAGCGCTGAGTCAATAATAGCCTTTTCTTCATTTTCAGGTTGACGTGTACAGTATGGTACTGTTCGTTTGTTCGTTTCTCAGCCCGTTCGTTCTGGGGAGAGTCACGGCTGCAGCAGCGTGCTGAGTAGTGTGATCTAGACCTCCCTTTCCCTTGCGAAAGACTCCAAGCACTACTACACTATACACTGCTATACGCTACACTACTATAAACTACACTACTATACACTACACTTTTCACTACTATTCACTACACGACTATACACTACACTATACACTACACTACTACACACTACACTATACACGACTATTCACCACACTACTATACACTACTACACTGCTACAACTAATATACTACTTTACACAACACTACTATGCACAGACTCCTATCTCTTCATGAGGAATTCCCATGCATTCCCAGGTCAGCTGAGGCACATGGTACCGGTACTGTACACTCCATTAATTTTTTATCAGTCTTTCCATTTGCTCTTACGAGTTATATATTTAACATCACGGCAAACATCGGTCACATTTCACTTAAATATACTTTCCCGCGTAATGTGTTGGGTTGATGTGGCGTATATCATATCAAACTTAAGAAGGGGTGGGTGTTGTATTAAGAACCGTGAACTAAGCACGCCCCTCCCAGTTATTATTTTTCCCATGAATGCCTTCGAGATGGCAGATCACGGATTTTGCCGATAGCGGCCGTTTTTGAGACCGTAACCACCCCTCATCCCACCAGCCCCCAATACGATGGAAATGTTTTGGGGTATAGTCAGTTCTACTATACTGCTGCATAGACTTTCGAATGTCCGTGTGCGCTTTATCCGACTTGCAGCACTTTTGAGATTTTTACATTAATTGATAACTTGGGGGATGTTCCCTTAAGCCCAAATGAATCATCTAAACACAGTTATACAACATTGTTATTCTTGGAAATGTGTATTACAAGTCACACTGTGTTTAAACCGAACAAATATGTTGCTCCGGTTTATCCGAAGTCCACGTGATCGCCTCTACAGTACAGTAGTTGCAACAGTGGGGGGTGGAGTTTTATTAATGTTGATTGACTGTGTCTCTGCTATTATCCACTTAGTGGGCCGAGTTTTATTGATGTCTGATTGGCTGTGGCTCTGCTGTCATCAGCTTAGTGGGCTGAGTTTGATGTCTGATTGGCCGTGGCTCTATTATCATCTACTCAGTGGGCTTAATTTGATTGATGTCTGATTGGCTGTGGCTCTGCTATAATCCAGTTAGTGGGCCGAGTCTTAGTATTATTATCACTGAGCATGCGGATCACCGATAAGTCGATGATGCCTCATGTGCTGTCCTGGCCTTCATCGGCCCTGCTCGCTACTAACAGAACTTGCCCCAACAATCTCTTACATGATATGAAGGGGCATCTTTGTCTTTGTATCTCTCCTCCCTCTTGCACCCCTTGGTGCAGGAGGGAGGAGGCTCCCTGTCTCTATACACTACACTATACACTGTGATACACTACACTACTATACACTACACTATATACTACATTATAATAATCTTGATTTGAAGCTTTCGTGACTGCAGTAATCCATACTCTTTGGTTCTTTCGGTAAAGTAACGTAGGTAGAAAAATAAAACAAAATTATGTTTTTTTTTCTACTTACGTGACTTTACCGGAAGAACCAAAGAGTACACTACAACACTTAGTAATCTTCACGTCTCTCTCTCTATGTCCGTGTATCTCAGAGACCATGTCCAAGCCCGAGGTCTCTCCCCATAACCCCGTGGCGCACGTGGGAGGCTCCCTGTCTCTGCGCTGCGTCGTGCACCAGGGCTTTCCTCCCATCTCCTACTCCTGGCTCAGGGGAGACGCGAGCTCGGAGGGGAACCTAACAGCGACCGGGGTCCACACGGAGTCGTGGACCCTGCACAACGCGCGGCACGGGGACGCGGTCGCCTGTGAGGTCTCCTACAACGTGGGCGGAGCAACGACGATGGAGAGGAGCGGCATGGTGACGGTGACGACAGTGGCGCGCGGTATGGAGAGGATGACTGTTTAATTTGTATTGTCTTGTTTTTGTTACGCTTATTTTAACCCAGGAAAGCCTGAATTGCAGGTACATTTTCGGCATTGGGTTGGTGGATTTTTTGGGGAGAATATCAGTGAGCTATGGAGGAAACCAGGGGGTAACCCATGCAGAGCAAGGGGAGAGAATACAAACTCCATTAGTCAAAAAGCGAACCAAATAGGATCTTGCTGCGAGGCACAAATAAAATTTGTTTACCTCAATGTTATGCTCACGGCGACTTTGATGTCATTGAATAGAATAAGGGGGAAACAATTAACGTGACAGAGAATGCAGTTGAAGCGGGTAACCACGTAACATCTTGTGGTGACAAGGGATGTGAACTACCTTGCCTGGTAAGGAGGATGTTGTGGGATCGATCACGCACCTGATGCCTGCTGTATATTTGGAGTTTGCATCTCTCTCTTCCAGAACCCTCGTTTCATCCCATATGGAACCCTCGTCTCATCCCATACAGAACCCTCAAGTCATCGCATATAGAAACCTCGTCTCATCCCATACAGAACCCTCAAGTCATCCCATACAGAACCATAGTCTTATCCCACACAGAACCCTCGTCTCATCCCATACAGAACCCTCATTTCGTAGGGCATGACAGAATCCCAACACACAAGGCAATTCAAAATGAAGTGGTAGACTTTCGCAACCAATGTTATTCATAATTAAAGTGATTTTGGGCTTCAATTGCATAAGTATAAATGTGTCGTTACCCCACTACCACTACCACCCGACACAGCCAATCAGTGAGGGTTTGTTTGTCACATGAACACAAACCGTGCCGATTTGGTTAACGACTTAAGTTCACTTCACCGCACGGAATTCCGGCACAATTCGCCCGATGAAGCTGCTGGTTATTGTAATCACCAGCGAAACTTCACAGCTACTCAAATTGTAAATGTCCCATTGGGTTTAACTCTCCAACACACAACAACCAATTAGTCCTGAACTAGTCACGAATTGTACACGTTTTATTTTACGCGACAAACCCCTTACTGATTGTCTATGTCAGGTGGTGGTGGTGGTGGGTTAACGACACATTTACAAACCTGTTAACTCCTTATCAGTGTCTACCTTAGCGGCCGTCCATAAATGACGTCACGCACCTGGGGGGGGGGGGGGTGTTTGATAAATGTGACGTCACATCAAAATGCGCAACTTTAAATAAATATAGACAACGCGTTCTATTAACTAAATAGACTTTTTAATAAATGTTTTCTCCTACAACATCAGAGTGTAGCGCCACATTAAATACGCACTACAATGACAATAGTTTAAAGCGATTTGAAGCATGTTTTATTTTTCGGGGGGGGGCAGAGCTTTGTGACGTCATATTTGAAGGGGGGGGTCTGAATTTTTGTGACGACGTCGTGTGACGAAGGGGGGGGGGGGGGTCAAAAATCGTCCAAAATCGCGTGACGTAATTTATGGACGGCCCCTTATTACAGACCAATTCACACCTTATCGGTCACCCCGTGCCCTTATAAATCTCAACGTTCATCCTTAAAAGTCCCATCACAAGGGGAAAACACAAACAAATAGACACAAATATTGTCCTTATTAAAACGGCTGTATGCCGTATGGATCTGAAAGCTCAATTACCCCATACAATTCTCACGACGTTTCGGTCGTGAGAATTATTTCATTATGTTTTATTTTTATTATTTTATTACTTACCTTCTACGTGACTTTACCGAAAGAACCAAGACGATTATCTTCTAGAGTTTCAGTTTATACTGGGGTTCAGAGTTCAGGTTTAGGGGGTTAGATACGAGGCTATTGAATAGGAGTGCCTCAAACACACTGATGTCCACGCCTTGCTTCTGCAGAAACAGCAGTTTCATTGTAACCACAATGAAAACTGCTTAGGGTCGTATCGTCTCATGTGGTTTTTTTTCAGTCGTCAGTTGTCTTTGACAGCGCTAAACACAACGAACTCAAAATGGACGCAAACCCCTTAATGATTGGCTGTGTCGGGTGTGGGTGATGGGGTTAACCACACCACATTTATATTTACGCAATCTAACCCAACGTAACTTAAATATTTACTTAAAGCTTTCGTGACTGCAGGAATTCATATTCTTTGGGTCTTTCTGAAAAGTCACGTAGATAGGTTGAAAGAAAATAACCAAAAACTACGAAGTTTCGATCGCAACGCAAGCGGTCATCATCAGGACAAAAAAAAACGTCGTAGTATTGTTATTTTTTTTCAACCTATCTACGTGACTTTACCGAAAGACCCAAAGAATACCAAAGTAACTTTTATTATGACAAAGACAAAGACCCCCGTATAGACTTCAAAGATTGTTGTTGTAAGTGCTGTTAGCAAGCACCTATTAAGGCCAGCACGGCACATAAGGGGGTGGGTGGCTAGCACCACGCCCGGCCGCCACTGTCTCCCCAGGGGCGATGTTTACTACACACCGCACCAGTTACTTATTTAAGGCTGAGTACACCTAGGGTAGGTCCAGTACCGGTTCAGATAATGGTCATTAGTGTTGGCCGTGATCAGAAATCCAACTCGGGTCGTCGGGTTCGTAGCGCTAACCGCTACACCACCACTCCCCACCTATTATGAACACACACATACATAGCAAACAAATGAAAATCCCCCACATCTACTGCTACTACTGCTGAAAAAAAATGTGAACGAGTAAACAAATTAAGAATATTGCACCTAACCAAAAAAACACAAACACAAAAGTTATATTTTTTGGTTCTGATAATTGGTTTTTTACCCTTCTATCTGGCAACAAAACTGACACCTTTTTTTGTTGCCAGATAGAAGGGTAAAAAAACAATTATCATATTTTTTTCTGGCAAATGAGGTTCCAATGGTGTAAATTATTTGGTTCTTTCGGTAAAATCACGTAGGTAGAAAAATACAATAAATAATATTATTTATATTATTAACTTTTTTGTTTTATTTTATCATTATTTATATTATTTTTTGTTTTCTTTTATTTTTCTACCTACGTGACTTTACCAAAATAACCAAAGAGTATGGATTCCTGCAGTCACGAAAGTTCAAATCAACACAAAAGTTACAAAATGGGACCTTTTTTCCAGTATCCAAAAAAATCCCATTTTGTAGCTCTTCACCCCGAGCTATGAATCCCCTGATAGTGCATTGCCCTGGTGCTGTTCGCCTTTAGGCATTTTCTGGTCTGACGCTGGTGGTGAGACTATGCACCTAAAGAAGGCTGCTGTCTCTGGTGTAGGCCAATCAATTTCAAGGACACACAGGTACCGTGGTTAATGCAGTGACTTGATTCCTTGCAAAAGGTTTAGTCTCTTTGGTGTTGGAACATCTTAACACCTCTCCTGTTTTATTGCCAGAAAGGGTAAAACCTATTTTTTTATTTTCATAATACAAAAGTTATCAACGGGAAGAAATTGCATCGTAAGTCTTAAGCACATGTGCAACAGCAATGACACACGCTTGAAGATCCATTTTTTTAGGAACGATCGTGGTTTTAAGGTAGATCTTGGTTGATTTCGTGATATAAGCCCTGTGCATGTAAAAGCAAATTGTTTTGGTTGTTTGCTTTGCAATTGAGTGCGAAGGTGAGTTTTTTCTCTCTTTCTCTCTCCCTCTCTCCAGAAGATGGAGACACCCTTCCTCATTACATCTACTGGGCTCCTCTCCTCATAGTCACCTTGCTCATTCTCATCGCAATCCTGCTATACGACCATCGCCTTAAAAGTAAGAGATCATGTCATGGTGCATTCATGGCTCTAGACTGACACGGGCATTGCGCCATCGTGGAGATTTATTCATTTAACAAATTCTACATTTAACTTGATTGCCCACAGTCAAAATACGAAAAATAAATAAATGCTCTTTGAGTGGACGTCTTTGGCACTGCGGTTGACTTTGGCCCTTATCCACGATTGGGGAGAAGAAACTTGCTCGTCAGTCCTGCACGCAGGATCCAAGATGTTTCAGTAGTTCAGGGGGTTCAGGAGTTCAGGAGCTTTACCATGCTTCTCTTTCTGAAGTGCTCGGCACTTTGGCAGTGGCGAAAGGCTCACAACGGTGTTTTCTTTCACCATGCAGGTATTTCTGCCACTCATGGCGTATATGTGATGCTCATGCGCCTAGACCTGGTGACCTGCACTGGGTTAATCGCAACTCGAGTTGGTGTAACCAGTAATTGCTTGAATTATGGAGGTTGCTGGGCTGCATCGGGCTTGCGGACAGCTTTCCAGGACCTTCTGCTTGACTTAGAGAAGTCTGCACTGGTTACTGATTTTTGCCGGCGAGCGCACCGCACCAATGTTGAGGCTGTTGATAAGACGAGTTGGTACCTTCGGGTTTCCAGACCGCTCATTTTTGCTGAAGTAGCTGGGCTGACTCAGCTTCAAGACGGCATAAACACCGCGAGGTTTGGTCTTTGTGGCTGCTTTTATCAGTGCGGGAAAGGGCAACACAACAACAACAATCAGTTCTAAAGAAATCAGTTTTCATTTTAGTATAGTATAGTGTATAGTATTTAGTAGTGTAGTTTATAGTAGTGTATAGTGTAGTGTCCAATAGTGTAGTGTTTAGTAGTATAGTGTATCGGAGTGCAGACTATAATAGTGTAGAATAGTCTCGAGTAGTGTAGTTTATAGTAGTGTCGTGTCCAGTAGTGGTGTATAGTAGTATAGTGTATAGTAGTGTAGTGTATAGTAGCGTAGTGTATGGTAGTGTGGAGTATGGTAGTATATGGTGCAGTGTCCAGTAGTGTAGTTTAGTGTAGAGTAGTGTATAGTGTAGTGTCTAGTATTTTAGTGTTTAGTAGTATCGTGTATAGTAGTGTAGTGTATGGTAGTGTAGAGTATAGTAGTCTATAGTAGTCTATAGTGCAGTGTCCAGTAGTGTAGTTTATAGTAATGTAGTGTATAGTAGTGTAGTGTATAATATTGTATAGTGTAGTGTCCCATAATGTAGTGTATAGTAGTGTAGTGTATAGTAGTGTATAGTGTAGTGTCCTATAATGTAGTGTATAGTAGTGTAGAGTGTCATGTCGAGTAGTGTAGTGTATAGTAGTATAGTAGTGTAATGTATATTAGTGTTGTGTATAGTAGTGTATATTGTAGTGTATAGTAGTGTAGTCAATAGTAGTGTAGTGTATAGTAGTGTAGTGTATAGTGTAGTGCCCAGTAGTGTAGTGTATAGAAGTTTATAGTATAGTGTATAGTAGTGTAGTGTACAGTAGAGTAGTGTAGTGTATAGTAGTGTAGTGTATAGTAGAGTAGTCTATAGTAGTATAGTGTATAGTAGTGTAGTCCATTGCAGTGTAGTGTAAAGTAGTGTATCTATAGTAGTTTAGTGTATCGTAGTATAGTGTATACATCTTGACTTAAAGCTTTCATGACTTCAGGAATTCATATTCTTTAGGTCTTTCGGTAACGTCACGTAGATAGGTTCAAAGAAAATAACAAAAAAATGAAATTCAAATAATAAATTCGTTCATGAAGCCATCCACATATATCGACACAGACACAACTTCAATCGAGAAAATGGGTATAAACTGAGCAATCATTGGAAGGACGTTATCAACCAGTTTAAGTCATAACTGGCTGTGATGTTCCCATCATACCACCTTCCGATGTTAGTTGTTATTTTCAGCTCTCTGATTTTACATTAACAGGTTAAATCTCTCACATTGACATAGCCACCTCCACGCCCTCGTCGTGGTCGCCCTCTGGTCCTACATTAACATGCTAATTTGTAACATTAACATCACTAGCCCCGCCCACTTCGTTTATGACCCTTGGGCTATACCCATTTTAAACCTTTAAAACAGTCTGCCTCAGCAGCTTTCTCATTTTTCTTCCTGATGACGAACGCTTGTGTTGCGATCGAAACGTCGTAGTTTTTAAATATTTTTTTGTTATTTTCTTTGAACCTAGCTACGTGACTTTACCGAAAGACCCAAAGAGTATAGTGTATAGTAGTGTCGTGTATAGTAGTGTAGTGTATAGTAGCGTACTGCATAGTAGTCTATAGTGTAGTGTCCAGTAGTGTAGTGTATAGTAGTGTAGTGTTTAGTAGAAGTGTATAGTGGTGTATAGTTTAATGTATTATAGTGTAGTGTATAGTAGTGTACTGTATAGTAGTATATAGTGTAGTGGCCAGTAGTGTAGTGTATAGTAGTGTAGTGTATAGTAGTGTAATGTATAGTAGTGTATAGTCTAGTGTCCAGTAGTGTAGTGTATAGTAGTCTAGTGTTTAGTAGAAGTGTATAGTATAGTGTATTGTAGTGTAGTCTATAGTAGCGTAGTGTATAGTGTAATAAGCGAGCGCCATCTCCTGCATAATTGAGGGGTTACACTTTATATACTGTCAGACAGTCCATGCCTATCAGTGGTGGGATTCTATCTGGGGGAAAGTTTAATGGGTGTAGCTAGCATGGAAGCCTCTGGAACGTTCTAGAAGGTTCCTAGAGGGGTGTGGCTAGAGGCGAGGCTTAGCCTTGGAAAAGGGAATATAAGCAGGGGGTAGCGGAAGGTTCGGGGTTGGTGTTTGAAGATCGAAGAGGAGCTCCCCGTTGCTTCTGCCCCGCCATCTCCACCAGCCACGTGGCGGCACGACCTCCAGCCGCTCAGCCCCTACCCAGCGCGCCACCAGTCAGCGGTGCGGTGGAGAGCGGGGTGAACGCCAAGGAAGAACGACGGCATCCGCGTAGGGAGAGGAGTCGTGGCTGTGAAGAACCTTAATAAATACAGTTCTGCCGTGTCGGAGCCACTTATTACAATAGTAATGTCATGTATAGTAGTAGCATAGTGTAAAATCGATATTTTGTATAGTAGTGTAGTGTATAGTGTAGTGTGTAGCGTAGTGTTTAGTGTAGTATGTAGTGTAGTGTATAGTGTAGTGTATGTTCAACTTATTTTGCACCGTACATAGCTGACTGTGCTAATCGGAGGTGCGGGGGTAAGGACAACAATCTTTACACAACAAAAATCAGCAGTTCTAAAGAAATGAGTTTGTCAATCTAGATTTAAAAATGCGAAAATAATATTTATGGCACGTGGACAACGCAGTGTTATCAATGAAGTGGACGATTCTGCCACGATTATACATTTCAACCTTTTAGCGGAGAGCACAATTTAATCAGCATTCATTCAACACAAGCAAATTCTGGACCGGTCTCAACGTGCGGTGTCTCAGGTCTCCGTTATGTTGTATTGTTAATAAAGGGCGTTTGCCCGTACAGTCTGTTGTTCTCCTATAACGCGGTTCGTAGAATTTACGTTCCTGAAGAACACCGAATTAGATCTAGAAGCATCCAGCAGCATCCCAATGCCTCGTGTGATGGTGATGATACAACGCTGAGACAGCCGTTATGACCACCGCTTGTTCCTACTCGCACTGTGACGTAGCTCTGTTTGCTCGATCGCGTTATATCCAATTCGCATCCGCGTTATAGAAAAATGTGTTCCCTATGATACATTCATCATCGTGTGATATCTAATTCGCGTCGTGAAAGCAACGCACGTGGACATTTATAGCACCAGCCAAATACTCTTAGCGCGTGATGTTGATTCTACATGTGGAGGGAAAAATTGATGCAGTCACCACCATGGGGGGAGAGAGACACGAAATATCTAAATATGCAACAGGCATCGTCACGGTCGGGATCGAACCGACGATCTCCAGTATACCAGGTGAGGTAGTTAACATTTCCTAGTCACCGTGGCATAAGGGTTGGGTTCGAACTCGCGACCTCCTGTATACCAGGCGAGGTAGTTTACATCTCCTAGTCACCGTGGCGTGAGGATCGGGATCAAACTCACGGAGCACCAATGAAGGCCGCCACGGCGCAATCACGCCCGGCCGCCTTTATCTCTCCCCAGTGGCGATGTTTGCTACTACACACTGCTACACCGGGTACCTATTTGAGGCGAGCTAGGGGAGGAGGAGGCCCAGGACTGGTTCAAATATCACTCGCTACTGATGTTAGCCATGGCTGGGCACTATGCTCAGGCATTTGGGTCCATTGTTAGACTGTGACAATCACTCACATCCGTATGCATCCACAAGGGCGCCGTGGTGGCTAGGAGATGTTAACTACCTCGCCTGGCATACAGGAGGGCATTAGTTCGATCCAGGACCCTGACGCCCACGGTGTGCTAGGGGATGTTAACTACTTCTCCTGGTATACAGGAGACGTGGGTTCGATCCCGGACCCTGAAGCCCACGGTATTCTAGGATATGTTAACTTACTTGCCTGGTACGCAGGAGGTCCAGGGTTCGATCCCGACCCTGGCGCCTGATGTACATTTGTAGTCTCCGCGTCTCTGTCTCTCTCCCTGTGGTGGTCAAGTGGATTTTTTCTGGGTCCTCCGGTTTTTTCCTCCACATTTAAAAACACACATTTCGAGTATTTGGTCTGCTACTATGAATGTCCACATAATGATGATATCAACCAATTGGAGCTATCCTTTGCTCAGCTGATTACAATAATAATAATCTTTAAGAATCGACGGCACTGTCCATGGGATATGTATCGCCGGTAGCAGCGTGCAATTGTGTTTTGTTTTCAACAGAAAGTCGACAAGCAGCTGCTGAGTACGACTCGTCATCACCACCACCACCACCTCCTCCTCGTCCTCTTTATTACGAGGTGAGTTCAGCTCTACCCGGGTCCACCTGGTGCTCGCCGAGCTGTACTGGCTTCCGGATGCCGAACGAATACCGTGTTATTATAAGGTCGTACTCATTACACACACAAAGCGCTTGCCACATATGAAACACATTACCTTGCTAATCTCAGCAACTCGGCTTCTTGCTCAGCCATCGAACAAGATGGTAGTCACTGCATCATCGAGCGGTGCTTTCGGATGCTGCTGCCACAAAAAGCGGCCGTCTGGAACGCTCTTCCCTTCCGAGATTAGGAAGCCGCTGGCAGCTATGCTACACTTGAACCTCATGGCGGGACCCCGGGGTCCCGAATAAATGGAAGTCAAAAGCGTAATTAATTTGTTTATTTTTGGCGACGCACATAAACGTCGTGACCCACCTGGCGCGGATCATTCCGTTGTCATGTCGTCCAAGCGCAGCGAGGCCGAATGCGCAGAAGAGACAAAACTTTGATTAGCGCATCGTGTAGAGCTCGTCAAGAGGAATAGATTGCTATATCATTTGCCTTAAACAGACATAAAATGGCGTCGCAACGCAGTTTATGCAAGAGCCGGGGGCTTATGGGACCCCGGGGTCCCGCCATGAGGTTTACGTGTAAATCATCATCTAGATTGACAAACTCATCTCTTAAGAACTGCTGCTTGCTGTTGTTATTGTGCGTGGTTTGTTGTCCTTCCCCCGCACCCTTCCGATTCGCATAGTTTACTACGTACTGTGCGAAAGAAGTTGAACATACACTATAAACTACACTTCTGCACACTACACCACTATACACTACACTTACTATAAAATATGTAAAGGAGAGCCGACACAAGATTGCAGGGGTTTCGTCTTTTAATCCTTTTCTCCCATCCACACCTGTCCCCAGCCGTCCCAATCTCGTTCCCGCCAAAGGCCCCCTCTTCCCGCCCGTTCTCCCCTTATATCTACTCGATCACCCCTCCCACTAACCCTCATTGGTGGGAATCCTTCCCCTGACACCCCTACAAATACACTATACCCTACATACTCCACAATAATATAGACGACAACACACTACACTACTACACTATACACTACACTACTATACACTACACTATATAGATAATATACACTACTATACACGACACTACTATACTAAATAGAAAACGGACTTCTTTAGAACTGCTTGTTGTTCTTGTGTTTAGTTTGCTGACCTTCCCCGCATCTCCAATTAGCACGGTTGGCTACCTACGATAAAGAAGTTGAACATACATACAAAATATGTGAGCCTACGGCAGGGGTCCTCAAACTACGGCCCGCGGGCCACATGCGGCCCGCCGAGGACATTTATCCGGCCCGCCGGGTGTTTTTGCCGCCGCTGCCTGTCTGTTACTTTTTTTCTACATGAGAAGGACGGTCATTGGTGGAAGAGGGAGAGGGGGCGGCTGCCGCCGATTGGCTGGCCGGCTGAAGCGCTGGATTATGGGAATTGTAGTCCGGCCGCAATCAAGCTTCAGGCGGTGGGAGGAACCGAACAGCGCAGCCAGACTACTACTCCCACCTCCCAGGACTCAGAGGAAGCCAGGGCATGTGGGAGGGGCCGGCTGCGCGGTGACTTGTGGGCAGTGAAAGCCGGAAGCTGGTTCGTGGGAGAGAGAGCGCGGGAGACGTGACAGACAGAGCATGACAACGCAGCCACAGTCTTTTAGAGCAGAGGCAGCTTGGAGGAAGTTGGCAGCATCATTACCCCCCGAACCGAAGAGGTGAGACAGATGACACCCACATCCCATGGTCACTAATTGAGCTGCGCTTGTGAGCACTAATTGGGCTGCGCTGGTGAGCACTAATTGGGCTGCGCTGGTGAGCACTCATTGGGCTGCGGTGGTGGGCACTGATTGGGCTGCGGTGGCGAGCACTGATTTGGCTGCGTTGGTGATCACTGATTGAGCTGCGGCGGTGGGCACTGATTGAGCTGCGGCGGTGGGCACTCATTGGGCTGCGCTGGTGAATGGTTCAATGGGCCAACTGACTGGACTTGCCCCAGGCCTAAGGCTGCCAGCCCTCCCCTGGCTGCGCTTGACTGGCTCTCCCTCCCTCAGCTCCCTCACTTGCCCCTCGGCTCCACTCCCAGTGATATTTCTGTGTGCTGGGGATGTCGATCCCCAGCACACGCACTGCTGAGTAAATGATAGAGGGGTAATAACAGAGTGATCTCTGATCTCTGGAGGGGCTGCCTGCTGTTTCCCCGTGCTGGTCAGTGACAGACAGCCGAGGAGTAGGAAACCCAATTTAAATGACAGTAAGTGCATTTATATTCTGATTGCTATTCAGTTGTATGAGGTTATATGTTGTATGTTGTGTAAGCCCCGGTTCATACTGTTGCGATCTCTGAGCAGTGCGAGTTCAGCCATATGCTTGTATGGCTGAACTTGCATTAGATTGGGAAGAAAAAAGGCACATGTGCCTTCTTTTTTCCTGCAGTGGAATCGGATCGCATGGGTCTTCTCCCCTTTGCGATCAGATTCCTATGCGAGTTCGCAGATCGCACTGCAATCTGTGAACAAAACTGCAGGTGTAATTAACTTTTTAATGGCACCCGCACCAGTGTGAGCCTGGGGTAAAAGCGGAGTTCCCCCAATCAGACTGCATTGATGGGCAGTGCAGTCTGTATGTCTCTGTGTGGGCAAAGTTATTGCTGGTATATTGTTTTTGTAGCGCTGTATATATATATTGGTATTTTACTCATAGCAATTTTGACTCCCTAGGAAACAATGATGTCAAGAAAGAGAAAAATTGACTCGGAGTGTAGGATATTCAAAGAACAGTGGACTTATGATTACTTTTTCATGCAGTACAAGGAAAGAGGTGTGTGTCTGATATGCCAGAATATAGTGTCTGTGTTCAAAGAATACAATTTACGTCGACACTATGAAACTCAACATAAAGATAAATATGATTGTTTGGTCAGAGAAGTGAGAAAAGATAAAATATTAAAACTGAAAAATACATTAACAACTCAGCAAAATATTTTTGTGAAGCAGAAGCAGCTAAATATTTCATCACTGCGAGCAAGTTTTCAAGTTGCCAAGCTAATAGCGTGCACTGGCAGACCATTCGTGGAGGGAGAATTTGTTAAAGAATGCCTTATTTCTGTTGCCAAAGAGATGTGTCCAGAGAAGGCCGAATTATTTAGTACAGTGAGTCTTTCAGGACCTACAATTACACGGAGGATTGAAGAAATGGGAGACAATTTGCATCAGCATTTTCAAAACTCCACAAAAAAACTTTCCTATTATTCCTTGGCACTCGACGAAAGCAATGCTGTTCGTGATTCTGCACAACTTCTAATTTTTATTCGTGAGACGAATGACTATTTAGAAGTCACAGAAGAGCTTGCTGCACTGCAAAGCATCAAAGGAACAACTACAGGAGAGGATATCTATGAAAAGGTTTGCCAAACTGTGAATGGTTTGGAGCTGAACTGGGCTAAACTAGCCAGTGTGACAACTGATGGTGCTCCTAGCATGGTGGGGTCTAAGAAAGGAGTAATTGCTCGCATTAACCAAGAGATGGACAAACATAACCATTCTCTTCCAATAGCCATACATTGCCTCATCCACCAACAAGCGCTGTGTAGTAAATCACTGAAGTGGGACTCTGTTATGAAAATTGTGGTATCTTGTGTTAACTTCATTAGAGCTCATGCACTAAACCACAGACAATTTCAGGAATTTCTGTCTGAGCTAAATGTTGACTATGAAGATGTTCTGTACCACACAGAAGTCCGTTGGCTGAGTCGAGGGAGAGTTTTGAAACGTTTCTATGACTTACTTCCACAGATTACAGCTTTTCTGCTTTCAAAAAACAAAGAAGTACCAGAGCTCAATGATGCAGAATGGAAATGGCACCTTGCCTTTCTGACAGATGTAACAGAGCTACTCAACAGTTTCAATGTGCAACTTCAAGGAAAGGGGAAGCTCATCTGTGATATGCAATCACATGTCAAAGCATTTGAAGTAATATTAGGCCTCCTCATCAAACAATTGAAGGAGGAAAACTTCTGCCATCTCCCCACAACTCAAAATCTGTTAGCGGAAAAACCATTGGTTGCATTCCCAAACAAAACATGTGTGGATTCACTGGAAAAATTGCAAAAGGAGTTCCAATTTAGATTTAAAGAGCTTCATCTCCATGAACAGGACATACAGCTTTTCCGTAACCCATTTTCTATTGACATTAAAAATGTGGATACAATTTACCAAATGGAACTGGCTGAACTGCAGAATTGTGACTCTCTGAAAGACGCATTCAAGTCAAGCAGCCTTCATAATTTCTATGCATCTCTCCCCTCTGAGACATATCCTCATCTCAGGAACCATGCACTCAAAATGGCAACCATCTTTGGCAGCACTTATGTCTGTGAACAGACTTTTTCCAGAATGAAACATTTGAAATCTCCAAACCAGATCTAGACTAACGGATGCACACTTGCATCACTTGTTACGACTAGCAGTAACAAATATGGAACCGGACATTGACCATCTCATTAGCCAAAAGCAGGCCCATAGTTCCCATTGAAATACTGGCAAGTTTGTTGATTTAACTTTACTTGTTCTTCATTTTAAATATTGTATTTGTTCCCGTTTTGTTTCTTCACTTCAAAATAAGATATATGCAGTGTGCATAGGAATTTGTTCATAGTTTTTTTTAACTATAGTCCGGCCCTCCAACGGTCTGAGGGACAGTGAACTGGCCCCCTGTTTAAAAAGTTTGAGGACCCCTGGCCTACGGCATTGCTAACCTATGAGTTAATCTGGCCGCGCATGCAGTGCGAGATTACCGATCTCGTGGCATGCAAGGTGACCAGTCTATGGGCAGTAAAAATAAACTAGCACGCTAACCGCTACACCACCGCTTCCCTAACCACACACACCACACTACCACACACTCACCACACACTGCACACACACTTATCACACACTACACACTCACCACACACACACCACACTCCCACCCACACTCACCACACACTCACCACACACGATCAGCTTCCCATTGTATCTGCACCGGATGGAAATTCCTCCGGTACAGCCATCGAATGTTTTACGAACTACGTGGTCGAAATAGATGTTAAATAACGTGGGAGCCAGAGGAGATCCCTGGTGCACCCCAAGGTGAACAGGGAATGGCTCCGGCTTCCAGCCACGTAGTTTTACCCTGGCCCGCTCACCATCATGAAGGTCCTTAATAATCGTGAGCAGAGGGTCAGGGACTCTAAAAGCACGAAGAATAATCCAGAGCCCAGGCCTACTGATGGTATAATAGGCCTTGACCAGGTCAATAAAGCAGAGGTGTAGGACTTGCTGGAAATCCTTACACCTCTGCTGTAGCAGACGGACAGAAAATATGGCATCTGTCCAGGACCACAATACTATACACTAAACACTCCCCCCACACTAGACACAAACCACACACACTCACCACACAACACACTCACCACACACAAACACCACACACACTACACACACACTCACCGCACACCACACACCCTACACCACAATCGCACTACACACCACACACACTACACTACACCACACACTTACCCCACACGACACACACACTCACCACACACCATACTCACCACACACTCATCACACACCACACACTACTACACACAAACTCACCCCACACACTCCCCACAGACACCACACTACCACATACACACCGCACGCTACACACACCACACACTCACCACACACAACACACACATACTCACCACGCACACACTACACTCACCACACACTCGCCATACACCAGACACATTCACTACACACACTCACCACACACCACACACACTACACACACTCACCACACTACCACATACACCACACACTACACACACTCACCACACACCACACTCACCACACCCCCACTCACCACACACTACACACACTACACCACACACTACTACACACTACACACACACTCACCCCACACCACACACACACTCACCACACACTCACCACACACACTACATACACTCACTACACACACTACACACACCACACACATTCACTACACACACTACACACACAATGCACACACACACTCACCATAAAAACAACACTCACCACACACACCACACTACCACATACATACCACACACCACACACACTAACCCCACACTGCACACACACTCACCACACACCACAAATTCTCACCACACACTACACACACACTCACCACACACCACACTCACCACACACACAACACACACTGCACACAGACTAACCACACACACCACTCTACCACATACATACCACATACATACCACTCACCACACACCACACTACACACACACCACACTCACCACATCCCCCACTCACCACACTACACACACTCATCACACACCACACTCACCACACACACCGCACACACTCACCACACATTACACACACACTCACCACACTCACCACACACACTCACCACACACTACACACACACACACTCACCACACTCTACACACACACTCACCACACTCTACACACACACTACAGACACACGCCACTCACCACACACACACCACAAACTACTACACACCACAAACTACTACACACCACACACCCCACACTACCACACGCACACCGCCACAACACCACCACCACCAACCCGACCTGACCGCCGAGGTCTGAGCGAGCGTGCGACGTCTGCGGGTTGGCGCAGGGCAAGGCGATGGCTCAACCGAAGGTCACCTCCGAGGGCTCTCATCCATCGCGGACGCTTCGGCCGTGGACCTTCTCCAAGACTCGACTCCATTCCTGCGAGCGGGGTGCGACTCGAGTCCAGTGGGGGGGGGGGGGGGGGGGTAACGGACGACTAAAGATGGCAATGGGCTTTGCTCGATTATTTATCGATTGATCTATTCCCACCTCTTAGTCCCAGCCTGTGAGTTTCCACATGGCAGAATATCCTTCATAATAGAGGGTTTTTTTGGGGGGGGGGTTAGATCGTGTAAATATATAAATGTGTTGTTAAAACCCGCCACCACCCGACACAGCTCAACTAGTAAGGGTTGTCACGTAAACAGAAAATGCCAATCTAGATTTGAAGTGTTCGTGACTGCAGGGATTCATACTCTCTGGTTATTACGGTAAAGTCACGTAGGTATAAAATTAAATAAAAATAAATCACGACGTTTCTATTGCAACACAAGCAATCATCATCAGGTGGGAAACCCACAGCAAGAAACAAATGTTCTCTCCCACTGTGGTTTTCCCACCTCATGATGATGATTGCTTGTGTTGAAAATCGAAACGTCGTGATTTATTATTATTTTATTTTATACCTACGTGACTTTACCGAAAGAACCAGAGAGTACGTAGCTCTGTTTTTCAGAAACGGACTTCACTACCACAAATGATGGCTCGCACGAACTGATTGATAACATCATCACGTGGAAATGTATAGCGGCAGCCAAATGTTGTAAACGCGTGGTGAAGTTGATTCTAAATGTGGAGGGGGGCAAAACCGGAGGACCCGGAGAAAATTCCACGCGACCACGGAGAGAAGAGAGAGACACGCAAACTCCAAATATACAGCAACAGGCATCGCGCTCACGACCTCCTGTATACTAGGCGAGGTAGCTAACATATCCTAGCCACCGTGGCGTCAGGGTCGGGATCGAATAACATTGCCCATAGACTCAGCACTGCACCATACACTGAGCACTGCACCATAGACTCAACACTGAACAATAGACTCAACACTGCACCATAGACTCAGCACTGCAGTCCATAGACTCAGCACTGCAACATATACTCACCACACACAGTGACCCATAGACTAATCACCACACAGAGACCCATAGACTCATCCCAGCGACGATGATGATGATTCACTACTCCACTACTGATCCTGATGCGGTTGTCTGTGGTTTGGCCACCTGAATGTGAAATTGTAGCCGTTGGCTCTGCATCTACATCAGCGGCCGTATGACAGCAAGAAGACCGGCTTGCGCTGAACATCATTGCACAATAACAAGCATCAGTTCAAAAGGAATTAGTTTGTCAATATAGATTATTTCAAGGTTGCATAGCTCCGAGTGGCTTCCTAATATTGGAAGGAAGAGCGTTCCAGACGGCCAGCCAAAAATGTAGTGTATAGTGCAGTGTATAGTAGTGTAGTGCATGGTGTAGTGTAATTTATAGTAGTGTACTGTATAGTGTAGTGTATACTGTGTTGTATATTAATGTATAGTGTAGTGTATAGTGCAGTGTATAGTGTGCTGTATAGTGTAGTGTATACTGTGTTGTATATTAATGTATAGTGTAGGGTGTAGTGTATAGTGCAGTGTATAGTGTGCTGTATAGTGTAGTGTAAAGTGTAGTGTATAGCAGTGTATAGTGTAGTTTATATAGCATCCGAAAGCGTGCGATGCAGTGACCGTCTTTGCTCGATGGTTAGCCAAAAAACTGCAGCGAGGATGAGCGGAGTGTCACACGATTATGGTTTATAACTCCTTGACGAGTTCGGGAAAGCGAGGTGATTGCGGTTAATTTGTGGCGAGTGCTTTATGTGTGTAGTGAGTGCAGGTCGACGCCCATAGTGACACTGCTGATAGGGATTGTGTTGTTGTTGTTTTATGGGTTATGGCGAGCGGTGGTGCAGCGGTTAGCGTTACGCTGCACTACGAACCCAGCGAGCCCGGGTTCGATTCCCGCTAACGGCAAACACCGGTGACGATTATCTGAACCGTTCCTGGGCCTCTTCCTCTAAGTCAACTCAGCCTCAAATGAGTACCTGGTGCGGTGTGTAAACATCGCCACTGGGGAGACAAAGGCGGCCGGGCGTGGTTGCTGGAAACCCCCTCGTGTTCCGTTCCAGCCTTCATAAGTGGTCGCTAAAAGAACTTTCCCTAAACAGTCTTATAAGGCTATATAGGGGGATCTTTTGTGCGTTTGTTTAACAGGTGGTCGGCAGGCATCTGCTCAATATGAAGATCGTCCTCCTGAGCAGGAGGTGAGGGTTCACCTCTTACGCTCATTACGACGTCGCACTCAGTACACACAGAGTGCTTTTACCACAAACGAACCGCAATCACCTCTCTGCCCGGTCTCGTCAAGGAGCTAAAAACCATGATCAAGTGACACTCCGCTGATCCTCGGAGCGACAGCGGTGGCTTCTGGCTTGGCCATCAAACAAAGATGGTGGTCACCGCATCATCGTGCGGCACTTTCAGATGCTATATAAACTACCCTATAAACTACACTAGACAATACACTACACTTTATACTACACTATACTATAAACTAAACTATAAACTACACTATACACTTTACACTACACTATACACTACACTATACACTACACTTTACACTACACTATACTATAAACTAAACTATAAACTACACTATACACTTTACACTACACTTTACACTACACTATACTCTAAACTACACTATATGCTATACTCTACACTACACTTTACACTACTATACACTACACTATACACTACACATTTGGCTCGGCCATGGAACACAGACGGTTGTCACCGCATCATCGCCCGGCGCTTTCGGATGCGCTCCTGCTTCTGCTTCCGTCTGGAGCGCTCTTCCGCTATTATAAAGCCACTGGGAGCTATGCAACTTTTAAATCATCGTGTAGATTGACAAACTCATCCCTTTAGAACTGCTGCTTAATCTGTTTAGTTTATTGTCCTCACCCCGCACCTCCGATTCGCACGGTGGGCTACGTACGGTGGTGAGAGATACGATAAACATACATACACTACAATATACACTACTCTACATACTAAATACTACACCACACATGACACTACTATACAGTATACTCCACAATATACTACGCTACTATACACTACACCACTATATACACCACTATTCACTACTCTATACATTACACTATACGCTATACTCCTATACACTACACTACTATACACTACAATACACTCCACCACTATACACGCCACCACTATACACTCCACTACCATACACTACTATACACTACACTACTATAAAATACACTACACTAGTATACACTACACTATTATGCACTACACGAGTATACACTACACTATACACTACACTACTATACACCACTACTATACACTACACAATACACTACAATACACTCCACCAATATACGTAATTGAAAACTAATTTCTTTAGAATTGCTTCTTGTTGTTGTGTTTCATTTGTCTTCCTCCCACACCTCCGATTCGCATGGTTGGCTACGTACGGTGGTGCGAAAGAAGTTCAAAATACATACACTACAATACATACTACACTACACACTGCACAACACACGTACTTGCGTATGCGAGTCGTCTTGACGGCTGCTGCTAGCTACTGACCGTGCGAGCGCGGTGTTTTCGCCACCCGCCCCAGTACGAGGATCTGCATCACAGCGAGGTCATCTACGACAACCTCGAGCCGTCGCGAGTCCAGGACCGAGCCTAGACGGGGGACCCGAGGAAGCCGGTCGACCCGTCTGGAAAAAAAACACTTTGGACATCAAATTCTTTGGTTCTTTCGGTAAAGTCACGTAGATAAAAAAAAACTACGACGTTTCGAGCACAACACAAGCGATTGTCATCAGGAGGAAAAAGGACATCTCCACTTTGAACATCTCGAGGGATTTTCTTTTTTCAACTGTTTTATTCAACGGTTTTACTTAACTTGACTTCTGTGTCGTGGTCAAATCGTCAAATCTTGTAATCTACATTTCGTCCACAATCCCTAATTTTGCACACGTACTCAGATCCGGTGACAATGCATGCCTGAATCAAAATCGCCATCAATTAATCAATTACTTGTCTCGTTTAAACCAATTAATATTTGGTATGGACGACTTATTCCACGAGTGCTTTGCAAACAGGTTTTGTTAAATATATATATTACTACCAACGTAGGAGTTGACACTTCGAACCTTGCCTGGAACATTTTTAATATTTTTATTTTTGTTCCTTTAAGGTAAAGTCACATCAAATGCTTTGGTGTGTTTACAAAAGTTGTTCATTATGATGTAGTGCATCCAATGGGACAATGCATGGATAGGGTCAGTGACATCTTTTTTGCACTAACCCCATTGAAAGTTAACTTTTAACATTTATATTGATGTTATATCCATTTACATTTAAAAATTAAGCTGTTTGTGGTGGACAAATCGCTGGAGTGTTGGCCTTTCGATCTAAAGCTCAAAAGTTCAAATCTTGGGTATGAAATTGGTATTTTTTTTCAATTCACATTTTGGTACTTTATATAGAGCGTTATACTCTAGCATATTTAAGAGTGAGTTGTATGTGCTTTATAAGTGCTTTATAAGTTGGCTGAGGTTTGGAAATGTGACTTTTATATTAACATTTTCAACTCTCAGCTCATGAGTTCAAGCCCCGACTTATCACAAATTGCCAGACACTCTTTGACCCAAAGTCATTTGTCCTATACTCGTGCCAACAAAAATGCTAACCAACAAATCAAACAAAAAACAAGGACCTATGGTAACGACAAATGCTAAACAAACAACGGATCATGGGAAGAGAAAGCGAAAAGAAACTGCTACGCAACGAAAGCGACGGTTAGAAAAGGCTCGGCAAAAGTACCAAGAAAAGCGTGCTAATGAAGATGAAGAGGCAAAGCGCACCAGACTTGACAAACGACGTGATCGTTTTCATGATGAAACACCAGAAGCACGTAACGTCGGATTGCAATGAGACGGTCAACATCACATACAATCAAGAAATCAAGAAACACCAGAAGCTCGTGATGGTCGATTGCAATCTGTGCGTGAACACACGTGACAATTCAGAGTTGCAGAAAGACTTGAAGCACGTGATGTCATATTAAAGCGAAATTGTCATTAGCAATCGCAACGTCTTCAAGCACTCAATGCTGACATGACAACATTTGACAATGCAATCAATACATTCTGTCATTAAATCTTTGAAGTCTACCCAAACGCTCCTATCCAAATCAGATTTACAGAGTATGACGTAATGAAAATGCATTGCACTATCGACCAACCAAATTGTCATCAAAGCAAACATGGGAAATGTGTTCACGTTGCAAGACACACATCAACATGGACAAAAGAGATGCACTGCCAAAAGCTTACTGGAATAATTTGGATTCTCGTGAAATTCCAGATGTGATTCCAGTCTTAACACAGCCAGAACAACGTCTATTATCAAAGAGTTATACCATTTGTCAAGATCATCAAATTCTGTGGAGTCTTCGGTCAATATGGCTTCCATGGACAGGCAGAGTGCTCTTTGCTGTAGACATCTTTCAAGTTAGTGACACACTTCCACGAGCAATGGATAATACTGCAATGGTTGTCATCACAAAACATCTTCAGAATCTCAACATCACACGTGAATTCTCTATTAATCGGGAACAAGTTTACAATGCACTCAACTGCCTAATTCAAAACAATCCACTTTATTCGGATGTAACAATCAATTAAGAAGCAATGACTAAAATAAACTCCTTTAAAAAAAGTTTTTTTTAAACAACGGTTTTCTTTTAAAGTTCGCTGAAAAGTGAAAACATTTTCAGCCGTCACCAGCTGATCAAAATATTTTTCGACATTTGTAACTAAAACTTTAAAGCATGGGGCTCTCCTTTAATATTTGTATGCATAATGAGTTGCTTTGAATTTTTTAGTTTCATAAAAGTTTATTTGTGTGATACAATGTATCTCAAAATGATTGTCAATCATTAGTAGTAGAAGGGAAAATGTTGATAATTATGTAATTTAAGTTTGCCATGAAGTGTAGAACATTTGCAAGTGTTTTGAGTATAATTACAAATTCCGTATTACGGTACCAGCTCTTTCTACTCGTATCCATGTTGAAGTGCTTTTTTAAGAAGAGTTGACTGCAAAGTGATGAAAAGTTTACCAAAACCCATATATTTTTTCGCACCTTCCTGTGCCAACTTCTATTCTTGGTGAGAGTATATTAGTCGAAGGGAAGATAAGTACATAAATGACATGTACATGTAATTGCTATATATAGATAATAAAATATATCTTTGGTTATCCCAAAATATAATAAAAGCGTAGTAGATTTGTAACAAATTATTTCGAAGGTATTTGTCAAGTTTTGTAATTGTAATAATTTTAGCTATTATTTATGCATTATTTTATTTCCCTATCATAATCAAGTTGACATGTGCGTTTCAATTGCTCCAAATACGTATTACTTCTGTTGTTAAGTTTTCACTTTTGATAAGTAAAGATTGGTCGTCAAGATTTGCAGATGAATGGTGAACTTTATATAATTTCATACTAGACTTTATATTATTGATAGGTGATATTCCATATAACGCATATTCTACATTGCCTAGGACCTTACACCTTACCTTTTTATTGTGTTAGTTTACAAAGGAACACTAGAAGCTATTTCATATTATAGTTTGTTCTAACTCTTCACAACCTAAATACTAGAATTGTAGCATGGAATAGGTTAGATTATTCCAACCGTGCTACTAACACATCAAGCCATGTCAACCAACCAAGTACCATCATGACATTTTTTATAGCAAATAGAGATAGCCGCGCTATATTATTATAAATGTTAAAGTATTTTGTTATGCTATTGAGTAACATTTGTTGATAACTTTTCTTAGCTATTTTTGATCATCGATGAAGATATAAGTGATGTTAAGGAAGCGCCCCACGGTTTTATGTTTTAGTTACAAATGTCGAAAGATATTCTGATCAGCTGGTGACGGCTGAAAAAACTTTATTTTTCACTTTTCAGTGCAATTTAAAATAAAACCGTTATTTATATAAAAAAAAAATTAGAGTTTTTTTTTCAACGGTTTTATTTAACTTAACTTGTGTTTGCCGTGGTCAAATCTTGTAATCAAAAATTAGTCTACTTCCTATTGTCCAATCAATTCCAAAATTTGCACACGTACTCAGATCCGGAGACAATGCATGCCTGTATCAAAATCGTCATCAAATCATCAATTAATTTCCTTCTTTCAAGCAATTAATTTTTTATGGACCGCGTATTAATTATACATTTTTGTGTAGGTCAAAAACGCCGCGGTCCCTAAACTGTGGAATCGGCTTGCACAAAAAGCAGGCGCCACGTGTCTCAGGTGCCATTGACGTACTTCTAGACCAAGAGTTAAACGAAGCTGTTAATTAAACTGTTGGTTTAAAAAAAAAATTGAGTTTATTACGAAGTGGGATGGGTGCCCACCCCCCATAGCTACTCGAATGACCTCACCCTCCCTCCCTCGGTTTAGGAGGTGACCACCCCAACCCTCTCGAGGGACCTGCCACTTTGCTTGCCAACTGGGCCCGCTGATCCCCTGAGCCTCCCGTTTTTAAATGTTTCAATGAAAGGGGGTTAACCCCCCCCCCCACAGCCGGGATCTCCGAGGGAAGCCACGGTGGTTTCGAGATGTTAACTATCTTTCCTGGTACATAGGTCGTGGGTTCGATCCCGATGTTGTATATATGCCATTTCAAAAAATTATATTAAGAGTGATTGCCGATTTTTTTACGCGATTGTTCTCTTTTTTACATACCTGGATTTAGCGTGTTCTAAAAAACAGAGGCCTGTGAACATCTCCCTTGAGACAAAGGCCAAAGGAGCACCTCCTGCTGCTTCGGCAGTGTCCATCAAACAAGGGAGACTCAGCATCTGGAGATTTATTATTCACAAGCCTTGGCTTGGAAAAGTTGTAAAGTTTGGATTGACCACCACCTCATAGGAATATTTTCAAACATCATGGTATTAAACGTTAAGTTGGTGATATAATATACTGTTATATGATGATGCAGCTCAGGTCAAAAGGTTTAATATGACTTTTGCATTTTTTTTTATTAACAATTACTTTGACCTATAATAATAGGGGTTTGTCCCCTTTTTTCTGGCAACAAAACTGAAACCTTTTTACAGGAATTCATGTCTGCATTAACCACAATACTTGCAGTTAAAATGCAAACAAAAACACACTCTGATAATTGCAGTAAAAATGCAAACAAAAACACACTATGATAATATATGCATTGTCCTTGAAACTGATTGGTCCACACCAAGGGATGGCTTTCTTTTGAGCCTCGACCCAATTACTTTGACCGCATACGGTCTGGGATAAGCAGGTAAAACTTAATGATAATGCAAGGGGTACAACGAAGCCCCATCCAACCGCCTTTGTCTTCCCAGTGGTAATCTTTTACATGCCAGACCAGGTTTTCATATTTAGGGTAACTTGACCTAAGGAGGAAGTCATTTGCAGCAGTTAACTGCACTGTATGGATTGAGGTGGAATCAAAGTAGGTAAACCAGGCCACAGAGTCAAAATATATTCCAAAGGGCAATTATAAACATCTGCGTCCCCAAGCCTTGAGATGACCTCCAGAGGAGGGGGGAGCTATGGCCGAGGTGACAATCACTGGCGTCAGGATGTCCAAGCAGCCAGATCAAAGGTCCACCAAAAACTGACCAAATGAATGTCAGGGGCGTGATAGTGGAAGGAGCTTTGGGCTCTTGATGTGTCTGAAGGAAGAAATCCCTATACCAAAATCACACATCAGTCTTGCAACGGCAAACTCCGGGGGCACCCGTAACCAGCCAAGTGTCAAGAGTCTTGTGGAGATAAATGCTCTGTGTCGCTAAGTGTTCTGCGCTGACAGACTCTTGAGTATCGCTGAACATTTTTATTTTCCGTTTTTTTCCTTATGTTTTGAGTCACTTTCAGCGTCAAGGAATTCAAAAAGTTGTACTGTCAGAGTTGTGAGAAGCTAAGAGGTGTGCGAATGCACTTTCATATAATACCGTGATCAGCTAAGACGTGTGAGAAGTTAACTGGAGATGTGATTTATTCATCAATATCGAGCGTGCATGCAATGTTGTCCAAGATATAGGCTGGAAAAGTTATGTTGTCCAAGTGACTGATGTTCTATGAGTTTTAGAGAATTTTTGACAGTTCGCAAGGAGCAGCGGGGCTAGGATACCTCCTGACGGAGTTGTGTATGGTCGCGTTACCACGAGACAGCCTATTGTTTTATTTTAATCACGTGATTGTGAGATCTGATCGTTAACGTTTTATAACTATTTGATGCCTATTTGACGAGTACGCATTCTGTGCGAATATTGCCATTGTGAGGTGTTGCCTATTCTGGGTTAACCACGTAATCGTGAGATTTGACCATTGATAATTTTATGATCATCCAGTACGGATTGATGAATACGTATATTTGCATGGGCACTTTTGTTGGAATTCTAATGATAAGAGTTGTTGGATGTTATGGTAAGTTGAGATTAAAGTTTGCCGAGTTTAAAAAACTGATTTCTGTGTGCTTATTTCCTGAATTCGTGCATCATTGTTCATAACGTTACTGCAACAACAAACACAATACTCAAACACGATAGGAGGTGCAACGTATAGGAAAGGGTAACCAACTCACTTTCGAAATACTTTCAATAAAAAATAAACTATTTTGTATCTTGCCAGGTCAAGCCCACCGAGCGTTTGAGCTTCGTTTTTAAATCCTTTATATTAAGTTCACTTGCTTGCTTGCTTGCGCGCTTACGACCATGCAAATCTTTAGGTCGTTTTTTAACCCACTTCCCGTGATCCAATCGAGCTGACATTTTGCACACAGACTCGTTGTGCGTGACAATTTATTTTCCTGAAATTTTTTTTCCATAACTTTACACTTTTTAGGAAAAAAAATATATATATATTTAATTACCAATTGCTTAATGGTGGCAGGCAATCATCTGACCCATAGGTGGCAGCCATCTCAAGCCAGAGGACGAGAGGACTCTAGCCGCCACGCATATAAAGGATTTATAGTGAAAAACTTTGTTTTTACGGGTTAATTTTTTCAGAAGCGTCCTGGCCTGGCCATCGCGAACGAAGAACGATTGCCATTGAATGGAACAATGCTCACCACAAGCACCGTGTGTGGTTAATCCAGACTTGATTCTTTGCAAAAGCTATCTATTTGGTGTTTGAACATCTTAACACCTCCCGTTTTATTGCCAGAAAATGTAAAACCTATTCTTATTTTTTCAGAAGTAAAAACATGTTTAGAAAAATTATTTAATTTGTTGAATAATTTACCATGGTCTACCATGGACCAAGCCCGATGATTAACGCATCTGGCTATCGTATTGATCGAGCAGCATCAAGTTGCGCGATCCATCACCCCATTTGAGGAAATCCTCGACCGATGGGGCCGGCATGCAAGCAGAGACGCACAATAACTTTATTGTGAGTTATTGTAGCCTTTAAATCTGTTTCTATTGATAACTGGTACTGTGCAGTGACGCCAACATATGTTGTACTTTATTCGGACAGCGCTATCGAGGCCAGGGCTTCGTTCCTTTCATATTTTCCAAGCCACCTTTCTGGAAGCTTCGCTCACCCCGCTTTGCTTCAGCCAATCCTCGTCCTCCTCCAACAGTTGTCAACTGTCGCCCCCTACAGTCTAACCCTCGCTTCCCGCCTTTCACGTTTGAATCTCTCCTCCAATCCCTTTCAATCTCATTTCCTGAATAATCGTCTTTGAGGCCTCCCTGCACCAATCAGAGGCCTTTATTGACTGCCTGACTGTTCGCCCGCATGCTCGTGTCGGGTAAATGGTCTGTTGCTTCGGTCTTTAAAACTGTGACACTTTCTTCCTCTTAACCCAATACATGGTGCAACATAATATATAGTTATAGCCTAACCTTCTTTATCTTTATATATAAAAGTCTCCGCGCGCTCGCACTTGCGGGGGATTTCGCTCTCGGACGGTGGGCTCAACGTAGAAAAAAATTTGACAGGCGGCACGCCCCAAGTCCCGCGGTGGGAATATGCTATTCCGTTTTCCCATACGTAAACTTTAAAGTAGTTTAATTAACGCATTTGTGCCGTTTCTATTATTAATTATTTACTTATTGCGCGCCGTCGACCGTACCAAGTGACGCCAATTGCATGGGGGGGGGGGGGGGGGCAGTCCCTGCCAAGTCATGCGCATTCGCTCCAGCTCACGGGGACATTTTATTTTACGCGTTTAACATGGAATAGATATACACATCACGCTGTCGATTTCTCTTCACAGTGTGATGCCCTCTTCCCCCCCCCCACCCCAATACGTGCAGTTACTGATATAACGTCCTTAGATATTAATTTAATATTATTAAAGCGGTTACATAGTATTATTCTGGCGAGGGTGGGGGGATGGTGGGGGGGGGGTAGCGGCCCAGCTCGTAGCCTGCCAATGTCTCACCTCCTCCGGCTTGCTAATCTAGGCGAGGCTGCGGGCTCTACACGGGACGAGGCGTCACCACGCCAATGTAAAGTACAATTTTATTCAATCTTTCGCTAAGAACTCAGGTTTATTGTTTACTATTATTAAACAAATACGTTTACAAATATTACAATGATAATGTTTGTGTGCACATAACAACTCTGCTTCATTCTTTACTATTATGAAACTAATAAGTTGCCTAATACTCTATTACCAGAGGTGTGGACTCGAGTCATGTGACTTGGACTCGAGTCAGACTCGAGTCATGAATTTGATGACTTCAGACTCGACTTGGACTTGCATAACAATGACTTTGTCCCACCTCTGAGGTGTGGACTCGAGTCATGTTACTTGGACTCGAGTCAGACTCGAGTCATGAATTTGATGACTTCAGACTCGACTTGGACTTGCATAACAATGCTTTGTCCCACCTCTGTCTATTACTATTATAATGTTCGTGTGCAGAAACTACATGCGTGTGCCTAAAGTCGATGTCTGTGTGTGCGAGTGCATATGTGTTTGTGTGCGTCTAAGTCGATGGGTTTCTATGTGTGTGGGTCCATGTCTATGTGTAAGTCCATGTGTGTGTCTGTCTTTTTCAAACGGACAACGCCCCATGTGTGTCTACGTACAAGTGTTTGTGTGTGTGTGTATTAGTCCATTTGTGTGCGTATCTGTCGCTGTGTGTGTGTTAGTCCACATGTGTGTGTTAGTCCACATGTGTGTGTTAGTCCATACGTGTGTGTTTCACTCCATGTGTGTAAGTCAATGCGTGTGTGTGAGTCGATGTGTGTGCATGGCTCCATCTGAGTGTGTAAGTCAATGCTCGTTTGTGTGTCTATGTGTGTCGATGTGTGTGTGTTAATCCATGTGTGTGTATCTAAAGTAGATGTCTGGGTGTCACAGTCCATATGTATGTGTGTGTAGGGCAATGTGTGTGTCAGTCTATGTATGTGTGTGTAAGTCCATGTGTTTGTGTGTGTGAGTCGATATGTCTGTGTGTCAGTCCATGGGTGTCTGTGTTAGTCGCTTTGTGTGCATGGCTCCATGTCAGTCAGTGTAAGTCCATTTCTTTGCGTGTCTGTAGGTTCATGTGTGCGTGTGAGTGAATGTATGTGCTTTATTGACCTGCTCAAGTCCTATGATACCATCAGTAGGCCTGGCCTCTGGGTTGTTCTTCATGCTTTCGGAGTCCCTCAAACTTTGCTCATGATCCTTAAGGACCTTCATGATGGTGAGCGGCCCCGCGTAAAACTACATGGCCGTCAGTCAGAGCCATTCCCTCTACACCTTAGGGTGTGACAGGGATGTCCTCTGGCTCCACATTATTTAACATATCTTTTGACCACGTAGTTCGTGAAGTAATGGCTGTTCCCGAGGAATTACCATATGGTACAGATACAATGGGAGGCTGATCGATGCCCGGGTGCGGTCAAGGGATGCCTCCCTATTGCTCAACCATGTTATGTATGCCGATGCTCTGGTGATTGCTGCTCACTGCGGCTGAACCTGGAGCTTGCCACTAAGCGGTGGGGCCTTACCATCAGCCCCACCAAAACTAAGCACCTGCCTGGGTATTTTGTACCATCGAACAATCCACCCCCACAACTCACAATTGGTGATGCGGTAGTTGTGGAGATATTGCCGAGATTCCCATACCTAGCCAGTGTGCTCATGACCGGCTCCGGTTTAACAGCAGAGGTCTCACTCCAAATCAGTCGAGTGCCATTATCTTTTCATCGGCTGCGTTACGCTGTGTGGAAGCTACCTGGTCTTTCGCTCCGCATGAAGCTCCAGGTCTTCTCGGCTACGGTAATTCCCTCCCTTCTGTACGCTTGCGAAACGTGCACCCCCCTAATGGAACATCTTCGCCAGTTAGAAACATTTAGGCTGGCCTGCTAACGATCCTTTCCTGGATTTAACCATATATGTGTGTGTGTGTGCGTCTAAGTTGATGTGTTTCTATGTGTGTGGGTCAATGTCTGTGTGAAAGTCCATGCGTGTATTTTCCTTTTGTGCCCGAGCAACGCCGGGTACTTACCGCTAGTTTTATATATATTGTTCAGGTATCTTAAAATTAGGGACACAGTAGTGAATTCCCCGGACAAGAACCCAGTGATATTAACCTACCCAATTATGAAATGGTTAGAGGCTCCTAAAGACAAATACAGTTTAGCAAAAGACTATTGGCTCCAGAAAGAGGGGGACCCTGTCTTGAGATTGACTACCAAGAAAGTGTGGAATGGGTCAGTGCCCCCATGAAGACCTCAACAGACTACTATGATATAAGACATTATGTACTCTGCGACAGAGGTACGGGTAGTTTTCGGTTTACGAACAGGTTTCCTTCCTGAGACCCATTCGTAAGTCGAACTGTTCACAAGTCGATATGTTTGTAAGTCGGAACACCACAATGTACTGTATTATAATAGACATACGTTCGGTGTTTTGAAATGCTTTGTGGTTCAACATAAAATAGGAACATGGCTAAACTCATAATTAAGAAGAAATATGAAACATTTGCATGTACTACTGTAATAAATACTGGATAGTAAATGCAACGTAATTTAAAGAAGCATAGAGCAGGAAGCGAATTCGCGTCGCCGGGTTGGTAGCGCAGCGTGCTAACCGTTGCACTACTGCTACCCACACAAACACACACGGGGGCACAACGAGAAAGACAAAGACCCCCCGCATAGCCTTAACAGACTGTTGGGGCAAGTGCTGTTAGCGAGCACCTATGAAGGCCAGAAAGGCACACGAGTGGTTGGGTGGCCAGTACCACGCCAAACCGCCTTTGTCTCTCTAGGGGCGATGTTTTAATGCATTGCAACAGATACTCATTTTAAGCTGAATCGTCCTAGTGGAGGCCTAGGACCGGTTAAAATAATCACGGATGTTGGCCATGAGCTGAAATCGAACTCGGGTAGCCAGGTTGGTAGCGCAGCGCGCTAACCACTACACTATCGCTCCCCCCATACTCACGGGGGCACACGCATGCACGCACACACACAAACACGTGTGCGCTCACATTCACAAACGCTCACAGCGGGTTGCTGTGACTCATTAACATCTCGCGGAGGATCGCTCCCGGTGAACACAAGAGTTCCGCGGTTCAGTTCGCAAGCGCGAGTTCACGTTTACAAGTGGATGTTTTATTAAAGAGTAACGTAAGCTGCTTCGTAAGTGCGGATGTTCGTAAATTGAGGTGTTCATGAGTCGAGGGTGGCCTGTACTTACCAGTCAGTTGTAGAGTACCTCCGATTAGAACGGTTGGATTACGTACAGTGCGAAAGAAGTTAAACATGCATTCATACAGAGAGCATGCTAAGTTTATTGCATAGAAGCAGTGGCACAGTTTAGAGTACAGTATGCAGTCGTATTACAGCACAATCACTATGTGATCACAATGGAGGATGGTGGACGTCTTTCAATCGAGGCTCCCGTTAGCGACGCCACTCGACAGCGTCCTGAAGCTTCCGTTAACAACGGATCTGTGAGAAGGGCATGGCAAGCCATTTCGGTCTGCTTTTGAAAGCAGACCGAAATGGATATGTGGCGCCGTCCTCTGGGGCCCACCATGCGCAGGACGAAGGGTGATGGGCGGGTGCGATGCCAGTACGGTAGGGAGAGGGATGGTCTCAGATGGACTCGACCTTGCCGATGGACACTCGCTATTGGGAGGTGGAATGTCACTTCACTGGGAAGAGGGAGGTGGGAAGGAGCCACAGTTGGGTTTGGTGGAGGAGGTGGAAACGTCCCGACATAAGGACGATTTTGAAGGCAGCTGCGGGAGGGGGGGGGCTCCAAGGGATTTTCCATGCCAAGCTGCTCGGGATGAAAAGCGCATCGCACCACCCCCGACGTGTGTCACCCGTCACACAGGCCAACATAGTGCGATAACCACTGGGCCACCACTCCGCCACGCGGGGTCGCGCAAGCCCTACAAATACCCCTAGATATGGGCGCGTTCACGGAGGTGTCGAGACGCACACACTTCTTCAAGACTATGGACACCACACGACAATTTTTCCAACTGGTTTCATTGCACAGCACCCTCTTAACCACTGAGGTTATTAAGGATTAGCTGGGGCTGCCCGAGAGCGTGCGAGTTTGGAAAGAGCCCTTCCTGCCACTTTCTATTCACTCACTAAGCCGGACGTACTCACTCGTTCTCCATACCTGGCACCACTCGCGTCTCTCGGACGTTGGTGGTCGGCGATGAAGAACCGTACTCCTCGCCTGACATCAGGAATTGGGAACGGTCCTCCCTCCTCCATTTTGCGGTTCTTATAACCTCACATCTAAAGGCTTCGGGGCCCGGGATCTCTGCACAGTGAATTGTGTGCTTACCTGCGTCTGTAAATAATTCCTGCCTCCCATTGTTTTCCTTCTCCCGCCCGGCCGCTTTGCCCCCCCCACTCCCCAGCGCTATCTCTGGGGGGTCACTGAGGCATGAGTGACAAGGGAGGAGCCCCGTAGAAAGAGAGATGGGAGGGGAGGAGCCATGAGGAGGGAGGAGAGCCACTTGGTGGAGAGAAGACACGACTGCTTCAGAGCCACTGTCATTTTAATGGAATACAGCAGAAAAGGGGAGACAGGCAGCGCTGTGGTAACAATAAGAGCAAACTGCGATGGAATCACCGATGCTTGCTGATGTTAGCCAATCAAATAAAACTGTGGCGTGTCATGCAAATATTCTATTCTAAGTATAGCTTGCCAATAAATTGATTGCCAAATGAATCGGATTGCCAATGAATCGACATTTTCAAGCTGGCTACCCAATCAACATTGAGCTGGCTACCGGATCGACTGAGCTGAATTGATATAAATTTAACTTCGATTCACGATTCACAATGACCATATATGGACAAAGACACGCCCCATTAGGCCAACATCGTGTTCTCCTTCCCTGGGTTATGGAAGACCCAACTTATGGAAATTCGACTTCATGGAAATGCTCCCATAAATCATGTAGAAAAAAATAAATAATGTATGCTTAAATGTTTGCATTAGTTGCATAAGTGGAAATAGTGCGGCACGGTAAGGTTGCAAATGAATACAGCGGAGTGAGGCATAAGGTGGGCCCCATATTCCCCAAGGGGAATGCAGTGTTTTGTGCAGTGTCCTGGATAGCACTCTGAGTCACGCCGTTACATTTGTTGTACAGTAGCTGCTACTGCAGGTGGGCAATTAGCGCACACGCCGCTGAGCATATACGGCGGGTGTGCCGGCAGGGCAAGGGTCACGGTAGATAGACCTCGTGGGGAAGCCCCTGGAACCCTCTGGTGGGTTCGAGAAGGGATAGGAGGCGCGGCTCGGGGGAAGCCAAGCTGCGCCGAAGGGAATAAAAGCAGCGGTGAGCGAGCGCTCCGGGCTGCCGGTTCTGGGAGTGGACTCATCTCGTTGTCCCTGTCGTCATCGCTGCCTTCATCACTGTCGTCGTCGCTGCCCTCGTCGCTGCCGCCTTCGCCCGATCATTGGGCGGCCGGACAGTAGTTGGCTGTCTCGGTCGACGCCATCGGTGCAACGTGGACAGGGTCGTGTCTGGACCGGGTCGTGCGGCAGCGTGGTCGCGAGAGAGGGAGCTGGAGACCGGTGCCTCCTGCGACTACCTCGTCTCTGACTGTGTGTGCGATGCACGCCACCCGTACACACACACAAGCCTCGAGCAGAAGGATGAAGGGACCTCCGACACTACACATTGTTACCATGAGTATATTTTCCTTTTGTAGTATTGCGTAATTGTTTTCTATGCTTTGTGGTATTCAAAAACAATTGGGCACAGTACAATATATGTTCCATTAGTTTAATTATGGTTCTTGTTATGGGTAAGTTCAGAGCGTATGTACAGCAACAATGCAGTACTCAGAAAAAACGGTAGGAGAGGCACAACTATTTCCCGACATGGGGTTTTATCTTGAGTTTGGGGAAAATTGTTCAGCTTCCAACATACAGAAAATTCGGGTTACGGATATGTCACGGGAACCTAACCCTTCCGTGACCCAGGCACTGACTGTATATGGAAGGCAAATCTCTGATCGGGTGATTTCGTTGTCTGATTTCGTCTCTCTATTACAGCGCCCATAGGAGCTGCAGCCTGACTCCACGTGGAAACCTGCTCCTTCGCCTGGAAAGAGCGCGGGGGTTTGTTTGCAGTGCTACAAAGAGGATGATCCCGGGTCTGCACGAACTCTGCTGAGCCTGTCGGTTCCGATAAAGTCATGGTTGGGAGTGTGGTTGATGAAGACTATACTCTTACATAGGTGGGGAATGACGTGGTCAAATATTGTGGAGTCAGAAAAAGACAGACACAGGAGCGGGTTTAAAAACATATTTATTGTTTTGTATTATACAGGTGGGAGCACATTGAGCCGTGCATCAGGACCATAGTCATTAAACGCTTTTGGCTTTTGGCTCAGCCATCAAACAAAAGACGGTCACTGCATCACACGCTTTCAGGTGCGCTTCTGCAGCCATCTGGAAAGTTCCGATATTAGGAAGCCGCTGCGAGCTATCCACTTTTAAATCATCATCTAGATCGATAACTCATTTATTTTAAACTGATGTTTGTGCTTAGTTGTCCTTGACCCACACCTCAAATTAGCAAAGTTGGCTACATATGGCGCGAAAGAAGTTCAACATACAGTACGTACATACGGTTAGATATTGAAACACGTAAATACTTTTGGTGAAACAGGATCGATCACCTTGTTTAGTAACTGTGTGGATTTTGAAACGACTACTTAGTTATTTTCTTAATTAATACAAGCGGCGCCATTGCTCTCTATTGTCCGTCATTCTGCCCTTTCACTACTCCCAATGAAAATGTGTATTTTGTTGTACATTTTAATTGAGTAGTGTCTTGGAACAAAAACATAATAAGCCACAAGATGTCATAGTCTATAAATCAGGGTTCGATTGAAAATTTAGCCCATTAAGTGAATGAAAGATTTTCATTTCGGAAGAAAAATTTCCTCATTTAATTTTGATTGCGTACTCAGGAAAGCCTCACTGAGTCTCCGTGCTGTTTTCCGCGAGAGTCCCGCCAAATTTTGGTAGAAGCAGTCGATGTTGCTCGATGCGATCTCAAGTGAGAATGTTTTTTTTGCTGGCCAATTCCAGTCACGTGGCACGTTCCTCTGGCTGGCGAGATGCAAAACTCACCGAGAGGAAACCCAGACAGAGCAGGGGGGGGGCATGCAGAGTCGACAGAGGAAATCACCCAAGTGGGGAATTAAACCCAGACCCTTCCTGCACAAGGCACGCAACTTACCACTGCCACCACTTCACCACCCAGTCTGACCAAATGCACGATATCTCTGGTTTCAGAGTACAATAATCACGTAAACTAGAAGTGTCACAAGTGGATTATAAAGTCATCCAATGACAGAAAATATATATTCGTCTACAAAACTGGGTTATGAGGTTTTACAGAATGCCTTAACAGCTATTTAAATGGGCTCCTCCAGGGCTGCTTAAATAACTGCTTATGGTGGTGGGGTGTTTCACATCTTGGAGAAGTCCGAAGTTCGTCTGGACGGGTGACCGGGCTCCTTGCGTCCCCATTTACCCCGACCCTGGACTCGCGTCGGCTCGAGGCTGTCGTAAAGAACCTCCCTGTGGCCCAGCGCCTCGTACTGTGCAGACACAAAACACCACATTCGCATGGTCAGTAGCAGCAGCTGTCAATGAGACTCGCAGAGAATTACAAGAAATCATTCAGGGTGCATGGCAGACAACGTTGCTGTATCAATACCTTCCACTCCAGCAAGCAAATAGTCCACTCTCAACACCACCACTCAACCTATTCTAACTCCTATTTTATATTGACCAGGTAAGGCCCAATGAGCTGTGTAGCTCTTTTTTAAGAAGCGATCTGTATCACAAATTCATCGTTCAGTCACTCACCCACCCACTCAGTCACACACTCACCCACCCACTCACCTACTGACTCACTTATCCATTCAGTCACTTATCCACTCAGTCACTCACACACCCACTCAGTCACCCACCCACTCCGACATGGTGCTTGACGAAGAGGGTGGGGTGGATTGGGCTCACTGCCCCACCCAGGCTGGGGGGGGGATCCTGTCAGCAGAGAAGTGAAAGTTTACATGGAGGGGGTGGGTGATGGTGGGGACGGTAAGGGTAGAAGATGACTGAGATAGACGAGAAGAAGAGGGGCGGGAGAGAGGTGGGGGATGGGAGGAGGGGAGGATAGCGGCAGGCAGTGCTGGATTAAGGTAGTTCTAGGCCTGTAGTATGTTATAAATGTATCTAAATAAATAAAAAACGTAAATATGAAAAAAACATTTTTAACTTGTATAGTAAAGTAATTGTATTTTTTTCATTTGCTATACAGCCGTATACGACAAATCGCTAACCCAGTCGTTCATAAAAGTTGAAGGTAGTTTAGTACTATAGTAATAGAGCAAGTGCAGAATCACTGAACCGGAATTGATAGTCTGAAAGCTTTTAGCGCGGGGCCCTTGAAAGTGCAGGGCCCGTAGTTTATGTAGCCACTTTTGCTACTAGTGTAGTGGGTCCAAAACGAGGAGAGACGGTTCTTCAGAGGCAACACGTTTATTTAATACAGGGTCCCTTATACAAAGGGGTAACAGTCCCTTTCACCCGATACCTGGGGAGGTACATCCTCCAGGCTATTGTGCCTCTATCACTGGGACCACTTTATATCACAGCCCTCTGGCTAGGGGGACCTAGGGGAGGCTATCTGACCCGACCCAGCCAAGGTCCTCGGGTCCCAGCCACTGGCCCACTCGGTCCCGGCCCTTAGAAGGACGTCGGGTCCGGGGGTTCCCAGGGTCCTATTCTAAGCTGGCTCTTCGGGCCTTCAGCTTGACGACGACTGCCGAACCCGTTCAAGGTTCCGGCTTTTATACCCACTCCAGGGTCTCTCCGCCCCTAGCCACGCCTCCGTTCTGGAACGTTCTAGTGGGCTCTGGAATATCCCCAACCCCTCTATGGGGTCTGGGAACGCTAGTGGCCCAACGGCCCTGTTCATCCCGCCTGGCCTGCATACCACCCCCTGCTGACACATGTCTGCTACTACAGGTAAGTTCCTTCATACAGCATGTCAATGGCACGACACGAGGATAATTCGGCACTGACGGCAGGGAAAGGAAAAGCATAAAAAAAACACGAATAAAATAAAAACTTGTTATTTCACCAGGTAAGGCCCCACTGAGCTGCTGTGTAGCTCTTTTACAGAAGCGACCTGGCCATCACAAATTATTGCAGGTCAAGCAAGTGGCAGATATCATCATCATCACCGTGTGGACATTCATAGCAGCAGCCAGACACTCTAAACGCTTGGTGACGTTGATTCTAAATGTGGAGGGAGAAAAAAACGGATGCCCCTGGAGAAAAATCCACACGACCACGGGTAGAGAGAGAGACATAGACTCCAAATATACAGCAGGCGTTAGGGTCCGGGATCAAACCCACGACCTCCTGCATAGAGTCTAAGAGCCAAACTCTCACCTCGTGCTCAGGAGGAAGATTTTCGTATTGATCAGATGCTTTTCGACCGCCTGTGTGACACAACAACAAATACACAATCACACATCGCCTACTATCGGTAGCAGTGTCACTATGGACATCTTAGCCCACGGGAGAGCGTCACTCGGTACCCCGAGGCCGCATTCATAAGATCAGGGCTCTGTTTTGGATGAGTCAGAATCTCTATGAAGACTGCAGGAGGATGAATCCGACGAGCTGTGAAGCTCTTCACGTGCTGCCCTTGTCCAGCATAGGGGCACGCGGTCGGGAAATTCGCAATGGAAAAAACCGCGACAAACACACGGACGCACACAGCGAACGGCACGAGTGCAACATGAAGAGCATGTGTGGTAAGTCGCAAAATATGAATAAATAAGTAATGAACACGTGACTTGTCATGAGTCTGATTTATCACGCTTGGACAAGGTGACAATCGAAACGACAGAGCCGTCCCAGAGCGCGCACGTGCACACAGACACACAACAACAACATCCGCCATTCGCCACTAAGTGACAGTGACGTCACCACGACGCTTGTGCCAGGCTATGTGCACCTTGAGGCCACGTGAAGTGTCGAACGCCCGCTGTCAGGAGGTCACGGGGCAGACCCAGATGCCACAGGTCGACTGACTGAGAACACTGGCTGATGCACCACCTGTGCCCCCTACTGTGCAAACTTGCTGTGCTTTAGCCACCCGGCGCTCCGCTCGTTGTTGTGAGTGTCGCTCCTCCGCCCTCCGTTGTTGCTGGAGGGCGACTGCCTCCAACTGCCCAGTAGTGTCCTTCACAAGCCTCCTCCACAGAGGCCGATCTTGACACCACTAGTACCAGTCATCGGCAATTCCACTCAGCTCCACATCCACCTGTACCACATCACTCCATCTCTTCTCGAGCCTGTGCCGTGCCCGTTTAGCCCCCTCAATCCGGCCGAACAAAAGCTGTTTAGGCATGCGGTGGCTGGGCATGCGGACTACATGACCCAGCCAACGCAGCCTTGCAAGCCACAGGAGCTCACCGATGGGACTTTGTCCACATCTTTCAAGGATTTGTGAGCTCCTCACACAATCCAGCTTGGTTAAACCCAGGATGGATCGTAGGCAGGCCAGCCTAAATGTTTCTAACTGGCGAAGATGCTCCATTAGGGGAGGTCTACGTTTTACAAGCGTAGATAAGGGAGGGAATGATTGTGGCCAAGAAGACCTGAAGCTTCGTGCGGAGCGATAGACCAGGTAACTTCCATACAGCATTACAAAGACAATGATAAAGATCCCCTGTATAGCCTTAACAGACTGTAGGGGCAAGTGCTGTTAGCGAGCACCTATGAAGGCCAGAACGGTACACGAGGGGGTGGGTGGCCAGCACCACGCCCGACCGCCTTTGTCTCCCCAGTGGCGATGTTTACACACCACTCCAGGTACTCATTTGAGGCTGAGTCGACCTAGGGGAGGCCCGGGACCGGTTCAGATAATCGTCACTGGTGTTGGCCGTGAGCGGGAATCGAACCCGGGTGGCCGGGTTCGTAGCGCATCGCGCTAAACGCTACACTACAGCTCCCCACTGACACAGACACACACACGTGCACACCAAGCGATAGCAAACCACACAGGAGTGGCGGCGCCTCAATAGAATGGCACCTTAACATTCATTATTGGTCAACTTCGATGCAAAGTTTGCGCAGCACGACGCGCGATCGAAGTGCTACGTGGACTCCACCACGAGGGTTTAATTCGCAACAAATCCAAATGGGGCGAGCGAAAATCTGACAATGGCCTGGGTCGTTTCCAAGGGGGCGCACAGGGCTATGGCTGGCAGGGCTATGGCTGGCTGGGGTATGCCACAGCATTGTGTGATGCATAGCAGGCCCAGTAGGTCACTACAGGGGCTTGGAATCGTTACGAATTTATCTGCGGTCTACCATGGACCAAGCACCATTAACGTTCCTGGCTATCCATATCATTAGAGCAGTGCAAAGTTGCGTGATCCAAAGCATCACATAGATACCCCATAGCATCACATGTGTAGTGAGTTCGACTGAATCACAGACGGAGATGTGGAGCCAACACGTTTATGTAACTCCAACACAGGAGGTAACTACCCCTCAACAGAATAAAAACCTATGGTTGTGACCACCAGTCCTGGTCCGTGCTGGTCGGTAGCTAATATGGACCAGGACTGGTGGTCATCCCATAGGTTTTCCTGGTCCGTAGCTACTACGGATCAGGACCACAGCTCAGGTCCAGGTCCACTTTTTCGAGACTCACTGATCGGATAATGTAGAATGTAGTCGAAGGTTTCTAACGGATGAACCACCACCCCCGGTTCCTCTGGGGACCCGGCTCATATTATCTGCAGCGTGGCTGGCTTTGCCCTTGGCCACGACCACCTTCCAGAATCCTCGGGCAGGATCTGGATGCTAACTACGTGACCACCCCTAGCCCCCACTTGGGCCCCTTTGTCGACTTAACTCGTCACGTGTCCTCTCGTGTCAACCAGAGTGCCATGTCCTGTAGGGTTGGCACTGCATGCCAAGCGTGGTGCCATCTAGCGCTATCAATCAGCACTCAACGAGCCCCTCTAGGGCCGGTACTACACCAAGACTCTTGTGGTATCCGCGATGTCGTTACACTGCACGCCGTGCCTCTCTAGGGCCGGCACTGCACAGTGACATCCCGCAATGTCAATACACATTGATACCCATAGCTTCACATAGAGACCCCAAAACATCACACACAGACACCTTAGCATCACATAGAGATCCATAACTTCATATAGAGACCCATAGCTTCACACAGAGACTCATAGTTTCACAAATATACTCATAGCATCACACAGACACACATATAGCTTCAGATAGAGACCTATAGCTTCACACAAAGACTTATAGCATTACATAGAGACAGATAGCTTCACATCGGACCAATAGCTTTACATCATTTTTCCGTGTGTCAGATCCTGCAGAAGACATCGGTATTTCTAGACGGGAAATCGGATCCCCTCAGTCTTGGCTCACCCCTTGGATGGTGGACTCGAGTCGCTCCCTGCCCGCGCCAGGGTCGAGTCTTGGAGGAGAAGTTTGTTGTTTGAACCTGCGACGGATCCAGGCTGTCGTAGACGTTCTCCCTCTGTCCCAGCGCCTCGTACTGCGCCACCTACGGACATCGCGCACTCGGTCAAACCGGGCGGCTCTGGTGGGCGTTAGCACAAGTGGCAACGCTCGTGCCTAGCTTGCAGCAACAAGTGTCGGGGTACGTAAGTGAGTGCGTTTGTCTGTATGTGTGGTGTGGTGTGAGCGATCAGTAGCGTTGTGGTTATCGCGCCACGCTACGAACCTGGCAACCTGAACTGTGACAATTTTCTGAACTAGTCCTGGGCCTCCCCGAGGTCGACTCAGCCTCAAAGGAGTTCCTGGTGTGGTGTGTAAAAACATCGCCACTGGGGAGACAAAGGTGGCCGGGCGTTGTGCTGGCCACCCACCCCCTCGTGTCTCGTTATCCAGTGTTCATAGCTGCTTGCTAATATCACTCTGCACTTTAAGTAGTGTGAGGTGAGTGCACGAGTTCGTCTGCGCGACGATGTGCTAGTGGAGTTTGCATATTCTCCCCTGTCCCTGAAAAAAAAGAAATCTGGGCATGTGGAGTTTTTGCGTGGGAAGTTGGTGAGCTTTAAAACCATGACGCATGCACTTGCTATGGCCGCATTGGGTATGCAGCACAGAACTCATCATAAATGCTGGCTAATGGAAGAGCCATTCCAGCCCGTTGACACTAAGAAGCAGGCCCACTCCCGTCGTCTACAACATCTGGTGTCCAAAAATCAGGAGGCTTACCGCAGACTTCGCCCGGAGGTGCCGGAGAGCCGTGCGGTTGCTGCGAGCATGGGTGGTGAATCTAGATTTGAAGTTTTCGTGACTGAAGGGATCCATACACTTTGGTTCTTTTGGTAAAGTCACGTAGGAATAAAATAAAATAAATTAAATCACGACGTTTTGGGCGCAACACAACCTACCCCACAATCCCCTCTCTATCTCTCCTGCCTGGCTCCTCCCCCCTCTCTTACCTAGAAAGCCTCGTCACAGCAGCCATTTTGCCCACTTCAGCAATTGTTTCTTGCTGTGGTTGTCCCACTTGATGATGGACGCTTGTGTTGCGATCGAAACGTCGTGATATTTTTATTCACTTGATTTTAATTTTCATTATTCTTTTCTATCTATCTACGTGACTTGACCAAAAGGACCAAACAAGGGACGGCTCCCTATTGGTCAATCATATTATGTGAATGACCTGATGATTTCTCCAGACCCTTTACAGAAGTTGGAAATGCTGCTGAAGCTTGAGCCTATTACTAGATATGGGGGGCCCAGTCTCACAAAGACAAAACACCTGAATGGGTATTTTATATCATAAGATTGTCCTATCCCTTCACTCCTCATGAGCGATGGGGTAGTTGTAAAGAGAGTGGAGACGTTTCCGTATTTGGGCAGTGTGGTTATGACCAGCTAAGGTTTTACAGCTGAGGTTTTGTTCCGAATCAGTCAAGTGGCATTGTCTTGTCATCAACTGCATAGCGTTATTTGAAAGCTACCTGGTCTGTCACTCCACGCGAAGCTTCGGGTCTTCTTGGCCACAGTCATGCCCTCCCTTCTGTATGCTTGAAAAACGTGGAGTCCTCCAAAGGAACATCTGCGCTAGTTTTAAACATTCAGGCTGGCCTGCCAACGATCTATCCTGGGTTTAACCAGGCTGGATTGTTAAGAGCTCAAAAATTCTCGAAATATCCTGGCACAGTCCCATCAGTGAGATCCTCTGGCAGGCAAAGCTTTATTGGCTGGGTCATGTAGCCCGCATGACCAGCCGCCACATTCCCAAGCAGCTTCTGTTTAACTGGATAGAGCGGTCTAAACGGGTTCGGCATGGGCTAGAGAAGAGATGGAGTGTTGTGGTACAGGAGGACGTGGAGCTGAGTGGACTTGCCAATGACTGGTACCAGCCGGTGTCAAGATCGGCCTCTGTGGAAGATGCTCATGAAGGACTCTACTACTGGGCAGTTAGAGGCAGTTGCCCTCCATCAACAACGGAGGGCAGAGAAGCAATGCTCACAACAATGAGCGGAGCGACAGGTGGCTTAAACACAGCAAGTTGGCATAGTAGGGGGCAAAGGTGGTGCATCGACCAGTCATCTCGTTCGCCAAAACCCATGGCACCTGGTTGTGTCCCGTGACCTGCCCAACGAAGGCCGGCGACTCCACACTTAAATTCCTATATAAGGTGGTGAGGAGATGTGAATTCCCTCGCCTGGTATGCAGGAGGTCGTGCGTTCGATCCATGTTTAGAGTATCTGGCTGCTGCTATGAATTTCAACCTGATGATGGCATCAGCCACTTTGTTGAAGTGTCATGCATGGCCAAGTGGCTTCTGAAAAAGAGCTACATAGCTCAGTGGGGCCTTACCTGATACAAAAAAATAGTTTATAGTTTAATAGCTGAATCACCTCATCCTCAGGAGGAGGTGGTGGTGATGGTGATGAATCTTCTTGAGCAGCTTCCTGTCGCCTCCCTGTTTAACACAAACGCAATCACACATCGCTAATGGGTGACATAGATAAATGTAGATATTTATCTCAAGGGCGCGCCACTGAATCTTAAAAACTCGTTATCATATTAGAGACACGCTGTCTACGATGAAGAGTGGATTGTATTTTAATGCACCTTTCAAGCGCACATCAATGTGGTGATTTCTGCACTGTGCACTGAACCCAGCGTCTTGTGTTGAGATCTGCATCACGTCTAACATCGGTGGCATTTAGAAACTCAACTTTTGGATCATTTGGCTGCTGCTAAAAAAATTGTGCACTTGAAAATCCACTTCATAAGCTGTCATTTGTGATAGCCAGGGGGTCGCTTCTGAAACCGAGCTAATGGCTCACTGGCCTTTACTTGGTAGAATAACAAATTTTAGTTTTAAGTGGTACCCTAACCAAATCAGTTCTGGGGCCCACTCCTCAAATTAACTGACACACTGACGATCATGGAGAGGTATCGTCAACCAACTCCCACGACTGATAGCGTGGCAAGCCCTTCATCCAGACATGGATTGATGCGTCCGTTGAATTGTCACGATTATTGATTATACGGAGTCATCAAAGCGGCATGTATCAACAAGTCTGTTGCCTTCCCGCCCACGTTATTTCGACTGAAACTTCGCCTCCCACCCAAGCTGCCTGCGTCTGCCCCGCCCAATGACGTTCCCGTCGTTAAAGCGTCAACTGTCAAACATCAGCACGCATCTGGCGTCTATCGCCTCCATATCCCACTAGAAAAAAAGTCACCTATCCACAAACAGCGGCCGAGTCTACCTCATTCCGTCTGTCTACCCGCAGTGACCACACCTTCTTCCTTTAGTGAAACCGGTTGACATGGCCCGTGACACCCGGTTATAGATAGGGCCCAGTGGTAGTGCCTTCGTCACCTGTTGCAGAGGTTCGCCTTAGTCAGTACTGCGGGCACCACGGTAACTGGGAGATCTTAACTCCCTCGGCAGGTATACAGGACGTTGTGGGTTCGATGCCGACCCTGACGCATGCTGTGTATATTTTGATTTTCATCTCTTTCCCCATGGTCACGAGTATTTCTCTTCGAGTCCTCCGTTGTTTTATTCCATATTTAGAATCAATGGCACGCGTTGAGAGAGTTATTTGGCTGCTTCTCTCCATTTCCACGTTATATCAGCCATCCGCTACGTTGAGCAGCTATCGTTTGTGACAGCCAGGTCCACTTCTGAAAAAGAGCTACATAGCTCCGTGGAGCCTTAACTTGTTAAGAAATAAGTAATACTAAAAATACTTTTTTTAAACACGCTTTAATGAAATGTACCATACGAGTAATGGCAGAACTCCACGACTCCAGAAAGTGGCCCTGAAGCTTGCCATAACGCAAGGGACCGTGGTGATTTACAGCCAACGTCAGTTGAGCGTGGACAATTAGACCTAAGCCGAAACATAACATATACAAATATTGCTTACAACTATATATTTTATTTTTTAATGATAAAATATAGTATTGTCATCAGTATGACAAATGTATACCAAGTTTGCAGTCGATACGACATTGGGAAGTGGGTTAAAATTGAGTTACAAGATTTGAGGATACGTCAACAACAGAGTGAGTTAATAAAAAGCGTGTAAAAGAATGTTTTAAAATGTTTTTATGATAGAATATACTGTAGTATTGTCATCAGTATGACATAAGTATACCAAGTTTTCAGTCGATACCACATTGGGAAGTGGGAAAAATTTAGTTACAAGATTTGAGGATACGACAACAGAGTGAGTTAAATAAAAGCGTGTAATAATAATAAAAAATAATACTCCAGGTGTATTCACCGTGACGTACTACACGCCGTGGGCTTCACGGCAGATGCAGAGTAATAGCGCTAGCTGTTGATGGAAAGTGGTAACTGCAGCGTATGGCAGTACACACGTCAGCAGGCGACAGCATACACGGTAGTGGGTGGTGTGTGTAGGGTCCTGAGTGTGTAGTGTGTATAGTAGTGTGTGTAGTAAGGCCGTAATTATAATATATATTGGGGGGGGGGACACATTCCCCCCCCCCATATTCAAATATGCTCAAAATGTCCCCCCTCAATATATTGCTATCAAAAATAATTGCTATGCTATGTAAATAAAAACAACAATTTTCTAGACCTTGGCCACAATATCTGGACTTGTCTTGATATACATCAATGCGTAGATTTCTGTTAATATGATTGTGGTTATGGTTGTACTTTATTAATCCCTAATCTCTGCCATTACATACAATGAAACAAGAAATGGTAAAACAGTTAAAACAGAGCAATGTAATACAATACCCTATTAAACATGATTGTAAAAAAGATAATAAAAAGTCCATCCCATGTGTCAGTGATTTGTTTTTATATTTTAGGCAGCAAATTGTTGACTCCATGGCTACGGCCTTGGTGTGTAGTGTAGTATGTAGTGTGCGTATTGTGTATAGTGTATTTATTGTGCAGTGTATGTGTGTAGTGTGTATAGTCTGTGTTTAGTGTTTGGTGTTGTGTCCAATGTGTGGTGTGTGTAGTGTTAGTGTGTATTGTGTGTAGTGTATGTTTTGAGTAGTGTATGTGTGAGACCAGGAAAAACACGGGGCAGAGATGATCTCCCAAGCAAAATGCTGAGAAATGATGATGTTTCTGCGCAGACTGCCCTACATGACATGCATGGGTTCCGCAGGAAATGAAAGGATGCTCTGGTGGTCCCCTTCTGTAAGAAGGGGGACCGTACGACTGTAGGGGCATCTCACTCCATGCCAGGACCTTTCCCGGCACAACATCGCCTTGCTAGGCACCCTGAGGAGAGGCTTGCATAGCCTCAATGTGGTGTCAGGCCAGGGCGGCCTTGCACAGATGCCATATTTTTGTCTGTCTGCTACAGCGTAGGTGTAGGGTATTAAAACAGGACCTACACCTCTGCTTTATGAACCTGGTCAAGGCTTATGATACCATCAGTATGCCTGGGCTGTGGGTTGTTCTTCGTGCTTTTAGAGTACCTGACTCTCTGCTCACGATCATTAAGGACCTTTATGATGGTAGGCAGGCCCGGTTTTCGACCACGTAGTTCGAGAAGCCTTCCATGGCTGTACTTAGGAATCTCCATCTGGTAGAGGTGGAATGGGAGGCTGATTTATGCCAGGGTGCGGTCAAGGAATTCCTCTGTTTTGGTAAACCATGTTACGTATGCTGATGATGCGGTGATTGCTGCTCAGTCAGAGGAGCAGTTGGAGGCGCTGCTTTTAGCCCCATCAAAAATGAGCACCTGCATGGGTATTTTGTGCGATCAAACACTCCACTCCATCTACTCCCCATTGGTGAGGGTGCGGTTGTGACGAAAGTGGAGAGTTTTCCATACCTGGGCAGTGTGCGTATAACCAGCTCCGGGAGTGGTTATGTCGTGGTTACTTTACTTTGACATCGCCACTGGGGAGATAAAGACGGCTGGGCGTGGTGCTGGCCACCCACTACGTGTGCCGTGCCGGCCTTCATATGTGCTCGCTAACAGCACTTCCCCCAAAGGTCTGTTACAGGCTATACGGGGAAATCGTTGTCTTTTTACTGCATGTGTAGGTCTAGGTCGACTCAGCCTCAAATGAGTACCTGGTGCCGTGTGTAAACATCGCCACTGGGGGAGACAAAGGCAGCTGAGGAACGGTGCTGGCCACCCTTCCTCTGTGTGTGCCACAGTGCCGGCCTTCATAGGCGCTGCTGCTACTCACTACGAACAACAATTGCCCCTATCACCTTTGTGGCGGTGGTAAATGATGAGGCATGCGATCACGATGAGCATCAGGATGATGAGAACAGGGGACCAGTAGATGTAGTGCTGAGTACTCGGGCCATCATCCCCTATGAAGACAAACAAGATGTCCAAACACGAAACAGAAACCTTTTACAAGTCATCAAGTCACTGCATTAACCACACGCAGTAATTGCGGTGATCATTAAAAAAAAACACGCTCTGGTAATATACAATACATTGTCTTTGAAACTGATTGGTCTGGTGCGGTGTGTAAACATCGGCACTGGGGGTGACAAAAGCAGCCAGGCGTGGTGCTGGCCACCCGCCCCCATCGTGTGCCAAAGTGCCGGCCTTCATAGGTGCTACTCGCGAACAGAACTTGCCCCTACAGTCTGTTAGAGGCTATACGAAGCTTTGTTAGCGTGTGTGTGAAGGCGTGAGTGGAGGGGGGTGTAGTGTAGTAGCGGTTAGCACTGCCCTGCGCGAGACCCGAGTTAGACTCCCACTCACGACATATAAAGGGCCCGAAAATGTCGAACTGGTCCCTGCATCCTCCCCCCTAGGTCGACTCAGCCTCGAATGGTCACGGTCTCCGTACCGGGCACCGCTGCAATCACCGTCAGGACGTCGCTCCTCTTCGTCGTCGTATTTGCCCCGTCCACTTTGTTGTTGACCTCACAGGCGACCGCGTCGCCATGACGAGCGTCGTGCAGGGTCCACGTCTCCGTGTGGACCCCGGTCGCTGTGAGGTTCCCCCCTGAGCTCGCGCCCCCTGAGCCACGTAGTAGATGGGAGAGAGCCCTGGTGCACGACGCAGCGCAGAGACAGGGAGCCTCCTGCCACGGGGTGACGGGGGAAGACCTCGGGCTTGGACACGGCCTCTGAGACACACGGACACAGAGAGAGATGTGGAGATTACTAAGTGTTCAAGTGTCGTCTATAGTGTAGTGTACAGTATTGTATAGTGTAGTGTATAGTGTAGTGTATAGTGTAGTGTGTTGTATAGTGTAGTGTATTGTGTATATAGTGTAGTGTATAGTGCAGTATATAGTAGTATTTAGTGTAATGGGTTCAACTGAGTTTCAGACGTAGACTTGGAGGCAACACATTTATTAAAGTCCAACACACGGGGTAACTTTCCCTTTGCAGAATAACAACCTATGGTGGTGACACGAGGTTAACTACACTAGTTACAACATAACTGTTACTACGGACCTGGACCAACAGCTTGGGGTCGGGTACACGTGTTGGAGACTCGTTGAACGGAGAACATAGACGAAGGTTTCTTCCAGGATGAACAACAACCCTGGTCCCTCTCGGGACGGCTTATTTCTCTCCGGCGTGGCCTGCTCCGCCCTTGGCCACGATCACCTTCTAGAA